>NC_048223.1:17414717-17498223 GCF_002007445.2 Ailuropoda melanoleuca | reverse complement strand
TCGGAATCCCGGGGATGTACTGTATGGTGACTAACATAATATAATTAAAAATCATTAAAAAAAATAAAAGTGAGATGAGTGAATATGCTGGGGTACATTAAAACAGGGTGTGCCACAATGGAAATGAATTAATTAAACTGAATTAAGATTCAGCAACATGGCTGAATCTTAGAAGTGATATTTTTGAGAGAAAGAGAAAGACAGAAGTATGCACAGAACAGGGTTCCATTTATCTAAGCTTCAAAAACAGACAAAATTAAATTAAATTATTATCCCTTCTGTGATGAGACTAGGAAAGAAAAAAGCAAAGCTGCAGTTACCATTGAAGTCAGGACGGCAATGTGGTGGTGGCTGTGATGGGTCCCCCACACCCCCCTTTTAGGAATGAAGAACTCCTTCCTCCAGCTGCTGTGGGTGCTGTGAGATGGTGACTGTCAGAGGTCGACATTCACTGGAGATTTCCTCAGTTGAAAAATTCACATCCTTCCACGGGCAGATGTATCCAGCCAGCATGGATATTCGATATTGACCAGTATTGAATTATAAAGGCCCAGCCCCACCACTTGGGACAACCCTTATAGGGCCATCCCAGCTCCGAGCTGACTGTGGGGTCGGCTGAGAACTTCAATGGGACTGCAGGGCAGCCCAATAACTCAGCCTAATTCGACTTTCATCCCTTTCTCTCCACAGGTATTGACCTCAAGAGCTCTCCCTTATAAACATCCTACATGTTAAGTTCTGTTTCAGAGACCACGTCTTAGGGTCTCTAGACTCCCATCCGTCCCAGGCACTGGGAAGCAGAACTGGGGTGCTGGAGAATGTTTAAGTCTTCTCTATTTTCACAGGTATTTACTTTACACACATTCATTAATGTGTACATTTATGTTTATGCCGTTGATTCATTGCTTTTTAAAATTTATGTTTTATGCATCATAATAATACAGAAATTTCTTAGAAATACAAAACCAGAACATGTGAGCTAATGTTATCTTCATATAACCCTTGATTCAGGAAAGTAGAAAATATTCTATGTTGGTTTGAGTTAATGTCCTTCTTTGGAAGTGGTGACAAACTCTTCATTATGCATTATGAGTGGGCACATTTTAAAAGCATGATTTTTCATTCATCAGAAGATAGCAATTACATCAGAGTTCCTTCCGTTATGAAAAGATATACTCAGACTGGGCCTGATTTTAATTTCTTAATCACTTTCCTTAGGGGAAACTAAAGAGTGATGTCAGAATGTTCAGACTCATTTTAATGTCAAGGTCCTTTGACATACCTTAGTTTTTTTTTTTTTTAATTCCAGTCCAATTAATGCACAGTGTTATATTAGTTTCAGGTGTGCAATATAGTGATTCAACAGCTTTATACATTACCCAGTGCTCATCAAGATAAGTGCACTCTTAATCCCCTTCACCTTTTTCGTCCATCCCCCCACCCACCTCCTCTCTGGGAACCATCCGTTTGTTCTCTGTTCTCTTGTTCTCTGTTGTCTGTTTTATGGTTTGTCTTCTTTTCTTTGTTTTGTTTCTTAAATTCCGCATATGAGTGAAATCATATGGTATTTGTCTTTCTCTGACTGACTTATTTCACTTAGCATTATACCCTCTAGATTCATCCATGTTGCTTCAAATGGGAAAGATTTCCTTCTTTTTTATGGCTGAGCAATATTATATTGTATATATAACTGCACCTTCTTTACCCACTCATCTATTATTGGACATTTGAGTTACTTCCTTATTTTGGATATTGTAAATGATGCTGCAATAAACATAGGGGTGCATTAATCTTTTCAAATTAGTATTTTGTATTCTTTGGGTGAATAGCCGGTAGTGGAATTACTGGATCGTATGGTAATTCTATTTTTAATTTTTTGAGGAATCTCCATACTGTTTTCCACAGTGACTGCATGAGTTTGCATTCCCACCAGCAGTGTGTGAGTGCTTCTTTTTCTACACATCCTCGCCAACACTTGTTTTTTGTGTTTTTGATTTTAGTCATTCTGACAGGTGTGAGGTGATATCACATTGTAGTTTTGACAGGCATTTCCCTGATGATGAGTGATGCTGAGCATCTTTTCATGTGTCTGTTGGCCATCTGGATGTCTCTTTGGAGAAATGTCTTCTGCCCATTTTTAAAATTGAATTTTTTGTTTTTTTGGTGTTGAGTTGGATAAGTTCTGTGTATATTTTGGATATTGACCCCCAAACCACATAAATCATTTGCAAATATCTTCTCCCATTTAATAGGTTGTCTTAACTTTTTTTTTTTTTTTAAGATTTTATTTATTTGACAGACAGACAGCCAGCCAGCGAGAGAGGGAACACAAGCAGGGGGAGTGGGAGAGGAAGAGGCAGGCAGGCTCCCAGGAGAGGAGCTCGATTCCAGGACTCTGGGATCACGCCCTGAGCCGAAGGCAGACGCTTAACGACTGAGCCACCCAGGCACCCCAGGTTGTCTTAACTTTGACTCTTAGGATCGGACAGGACTTAGAAAGAAATTTATAAGGAGAGATGTAAGAAGTAATATCCATTTATCAAAAAAAATATTTACTGAGCTCTTACCTTAGTTCTTGTGTGCTAAGAACACTTTTGCTAGCTTGGGATATATAAGTAAAGAATAAAGAAAGAAATCCTTGCTTTCCTCTGCTCACTTAGTTACTTTTTTTTTTTTTTTGTTATATGGTGAGAGCACTTGAAATCTACCCTCTTAGCAAATTTCCAGTATACCATGAAGAATTAGTAACTGTAGTCATTATGCTGTACATTATATCTCTAAATATTCAACCTATATAATTGCAACTTTGTACCCTTTAATCAACATCTCCACATTTCTCCCACCTTTCTGAGCCTGGTTACCACCATTCTACTATCTGTTTTCATAGGTTTGACTTTTTTTTTTTAGATTCCACATGTAAGTGCGGTTGTATAGTATTTTTCTTTCTGTATCTGGATTATTTCCCTAGTGTAATGTCTTCCAAGTTCATCCATGTTGTTGCAAATGGCAGGATATCCATCTTTTTTTTTAAGGTTGAGTAATATTCTGTTGTATATACATACCATAATTTCTTTATTCATCTGTCAAAGGACACCTAGGGTGCTTTCACATCTTGGCTATTGTGACTAATGCTGAGGTGAAGGTGGAAGCATGGGTATTTCCAAGGTACTGATTTCAGTTCCTTTGGATATATACTGAGAAGTGGGATTGCTGGATTATAATGATAGTTCTATTCTTCATATTTTGAGAAACCTCCACACTATTTTCCATAATGGTTATATACCAGTTTACACTCCTATCAACAGTGCACAAGGGATCCCTTTTCTGCACATCCTCACCAACATTTGTTATCTCTCTTTTTAACAAGATTTTATGTATTTATTTGAGAGAGAGAGAAATAGAGAGCATGCACAAGTGGGGGTGAGGGGCAGAGGGAGAGGGACAAGCAGACTCCCGAGGAGAGCAGAGCCCACTGGGCTCGATTCCAGGACCCTGAGATCATGACCTGAGCTGAAGTCCGAGCTTAACCACCTGAGTCACCCAGACGCCCCTGCTATTTCTTTTATTAATAGCCATCTTCATCGGTGTGAGGTGATAACTCATTGTGGTTTAGATTAGCGCTTTCCTGATGATCAGTGATGTTTAGCACCTTTTCGTCTACCTACGGCCATTTGTGTATCTTCTTTGGAAAAATGCCTATTCAGGTACTTTGCTCATTTTTTCAAACTGGTTGTTTGCTTTCTTGCTATTGCATTGTAGGAGTTCCTTCTATATTTTGGGTATTAACCCCATGTTAGATATATAGTTTGCAAATATTTTCTCCCATTCCATGGGTTGCTTTTCCATTTTATTGACTGTTTCCTCTACTGTGTGGAGCTTTTTAGTTTGAGGTTGTTCCACGTGTTTATTTTTGTTTTTGTTGCCTAAGCTTTTGGTGTCACATTCAAAAAATCATTGCTGAGCAACAGGATGGCAGAGTAGTAGTTGATGCTGGCCTTTGTCTCCTCATACCCACCCCCACGACAACAATTAGACAGCTACCCACAAGCAAGATAGCCCTGGAAGAGCTCAAGGGCCCCAGCAAGAATCTGCTGTAACACAGTGTGGCGACAAATGAATAACTACAGAGAACAGATCACCGGGGAGATTGGCTTAGTTGAGACGTTTGGACATGACTGGGAATGAAGAAGACCGGCCGGACACTGTCACGATCAGCTCTGCAGCAGGTGCCACTTGCTACCATCCCCGTAGCGGCCTGCTCTGCCGAGGACCCCTTCTGCCTTTGCCACTGAGGACCTCTGAACCCCAGCAACAGCTGCAGATTCCCCACAGCTTTCATGGCAGAGGACCCCATAACGCCACCGGCATGGACCCCAGCAGCCTACTCCGCAGCGTTCACTGACAGCTTTTGCCTCCGACTCACCAGCAGCCGTTGCTGCCACGGATGCCCAGAGGAAAGAGGCTGCTGCACGCCTTTCAGAACGAGCTGTTGTGTTGCGCTGGAACTCGGACGGCCTGTCCTGCAGCCCCCTGCACACCCACTGCGGAGCCACGGTTGCTCCGCTTGCAGCTGCATTTCCGACCCTGGCTCAGTGGTAGCCACACTCCAGGCGCTGGCTTAATGATCGCGATGTGCACACCCCCATCTCAGGTGCCAAAGCCACTGCTCATGCAGACGGACCAGCACCCCAGACTCTCAAGTGCTAGCTCTCCACGCAAACCTTCGCTTTAGAACCTGGCTCTGTGGCCACTTGGCGCTCACCTGTGTCTCAGGCACCCAAGTCATCATGTTGTGGACTCGCCAGTGTCTTGGACCTCCGAGCCACTGTTGCTCTGTGAATGCCCATACTCCAGACCCCAAGTCCACAGTGGTGACACAGGCACCTGCACCCAAAGCCCTGGAGACACCACCATTGCAGGCCAGCCCGGACCCCAGAGCTTGGAGCTACTGTCACTCTGTGAGCACCAGGGCTCTAGACTCCAGCTCAGTGGCTGCTCCAGAGGCACGAATGCATCAGATACAGTACTGCCACCACTGTGAGGGCACCCATAAGCTTGACCCAGCACCAAGAGGAATCCTCCTCGCCATGACATCCCTTATAGGAGAAAACGAGATCAGGTGGTGCCCAGTGGCCTTTACCACTGAAGATTCCAGCAGCCTTTACTGCTGCTATGGACACCTTGGTCAAAGCCTGGGTTGTTGAGGTCCCTACAATCTTCGCCAGCACTAACCCCAGCCGAGTTGCACAGAGACTATACCACTAGGCCTTCCCCAAATCTGACACCACACTCCACCCTAGCACCCACCTGCAGGGGAACCATTTGTGTGTCTGAAGGAGGTAATTGCTCTAACAAGCATGCGGACATCAAGAAACATGAAAAAGTAAGGAAACGTGTTACCACCAAAGGAACATAATTTTCCACTAACTGACCCCTCCCCCAAAAAAGAGCTCTATGTATTGTCTGACAAAGAATTCAAAATAACTGTTTTCAGGAAGCCCAGCAAATTACGGGAGAACAGACAATTCAATGAAATCAGGAAAACAGATATGTGAATAAAATGAAAAGTTCAACAGAGAGAGAGAATTCATTAAAAAGAAAACAAATTCTAGAGCCNTCCTTATAGGAGAAAACGAGATCAGGTGGTGCCGAGTGGCCTTTACCACTGAAGATTCCAGCAGCCTTTACTGCTGCTATGGACACCTTGGTCGAAGCCTGGGTTGTTGAGGTCCCTACAATCTTCGCCAGCACTAACCCCAGCCGAGTTGCACAGAGACTATACCACTAGGCCTTCCCCAAATCTGGCACCACACTCTACCCTAGAACCCACCTGCAGGGGGACCATTTGTGTGTCTGAAGGAGGTAATTGCTCTAACAAGCATGCGGACATCAAGAAACATGAAAAAGTAAGGAAACGCGATACCACCAAAGGAACATAATTTTCCACTAACTGACCCCTCCCCCAAAAAAGAGCTCTATGTATTGTCTGACAAAGAATTCAAAATAACTGTTTTCAGGAAGCCCAGCAAATTACGGGAGAACAGACAATTCAATGAAATCAGGAAAACAGATATGTGAATAAAATGAAAAGTTCAACAGAGAGAGAGAATTCATTAAAAAGAACAAACAGGGGCACCTGGGTGGCACAGCGGTTAAGCATCTGCCTTTGGCTCAGGGCGTGATCCTGGCGTTATGGGATCGAGCCCCAAATCGGGCTCCTCTGCTATGAGCCTGCTTCTTCCTCTCCCACTCCCCCTTCTTGTGTTCCCTCTCTCACTGGCTGTCTGTATCTCTGTCAAATAAATAAATGAAATCTTTAAAAAAAATAAAAATAAAAAAGAACAAACAAATTCTAGAGCCAAACAAGATAACGAATGAAATTTAAAAATGCAATAGAAAATGAAGAAAATTATGTTTTGGTAAATAAAAATGCACCAGAGAGCTCCTACAGCAAAGTTGATCAAGGAGGAAGTAAGAGTCTGATCTTAAAGCTAGGTCATTTGAAGTGATCCAATCAGAGGAGAAAAAAGAAAAAATGAAAAAGAGTGAAGCAATCTTATGTGAATGGCACCACCAAGTAAAATAATTCCCATATTTCCATTATGGGAATTTCAGAAGGAGGAGAGAAAGAAAGGAGCAGAAAGATTATTAAGGAAATAATGGCTGAAAACCTCCTAAATCTGAGGAGTGATGTGAATGGACATCTAGGCACATAAAGCTCGTAAGACCCAAACAGATTCGACACAAAGAGGACTTCTTGGAGGCATGTTATAAGAAAGCTCTCAAATATCGAAGAGAGCTTATTCATGAACAATTAGCAAGTCAAAAAAATCAAAAGAGAAATAAAAAAATATCTTGAGACAAATGAAATAGAATTGAAATAGAATTGTAATATACCAAAACTTATAGGATGTAGTAAAGAGCAGTTCTAAGAGGGAAGTTCATAGTAATACATGTCTATAGTAAGAAAAAAGCAAACTCAAATAAACCTAACTTTTCACCTCAAGGAAATAAAAAAAGAACTAAGCTTAAAGTTAGCAGAAGGAAAGAAATAACAAAGATTTGAACAGAAATCTATGAATTTGAGACTAGAAAGACAATTGAAAAGGTCAACATAAGAAACTGGTTTTCTAAAAAGATAAAATTGTCAAACCTCTAGCTGGACTAAGAAAAAACGAGAGGAGACTCAATTAAGTAACATCAGAAATGAAAGAGGGGGCATAATTGATACCACAGAAATACAATGGATCCTAAGAGATTACTATGAACAATTATATGCCAAATAATTGAATAGCCTAGAAGAAATGAATAAATTCCTAGAACCATACAGCTTACAAAGACTTAATCATGAAGAAACAGAAAATCTGAACAGATCAATCACAAGAAGATTGAATCAGTAGTCAAAAATCTCCCAACACAGAAAAGTGCATGTTTTGTGTTAGTCTCAGCCTATCAGTAGTGATGCTATGGACTAGAAATACCTGGGGGCATGCGCCTGGACTGGTACCAGGGCTGGCGAGCACTCACAGCCATTTCCCTTGCCAGAACTAATGTTATGGCTGCATTGGCCCTGGAGGTTCTTATTATGATTGTAAGATGCCCTTCAGCAACAACTCTCTGGGAACTTTGAAAACAAGCAAGGTTTATGACAAATCCTGGAGGGCATGCATTATGCCCTGGGGCACACAGCAAGGTTGTGGGTAGAGACTGAGAGTGCAGACCTGGGTTTTGCATTTATTGGGGTTGAAGGAGGGGTGCCTAGGGTTTTACAGGCTCAATCTTTATTGGTGAACTTAAAACATAAGAGCAGGAATTAAGTCACAAGAAGGGAAATGCAGAGTCACTCAAGTGGTTAATTACGTAGATCACCCAAGACTTTCACGAGTGAGGCAGCCTGACTCTTTGTCTTGTGTGTAGCAATATGTTTATTTCAGATGGATGTCTTTATAATGGATGACTTACCAACCAGAAGCTTAATGTCTGGCATTTACATTACAATCAAAAAAGCCAATTGTCATGCATTTACACCACATTCCAGAACCAGATGCCTTCAGTGATGACTTCCACCAAAAATTTAAAGAATTAACATGACCCTTTTCATAGGCTTCCAAAAAATTGACCAGGAAGGAATACTTCTGACCTCATTTTATGAGGCAATAATTACCCTGTTACTAAAGCCAGATAAGGACGCTAAAGAAGAGAAAACTATAGGAAATATCTCCGAGAATTATAGAGGCAAAAATCCTCAAAAAATTGCTAGCAGACAAAATTTAACAGCACATTAAAAGGATAATATACCACAATCAAGTGAGATTCATCTCTGGGATGCAAGGACGGCTCAACATATGCAAATCAATAAATGTGATACACTACATTAACAGAACAAAGGATAAAACTGATCATCTTAATAGATGCAGAAAAGGCATTTGACAAAATTCAATATCCTTTTATGATAGAAACTCTCAATAAATTGGGTATAGAAGGAATGTACTTCAACTTAATAAAGAACATATATGACAAGCCCACAGCTAAGATCAGAGTGGTGAAAGGTTGAGAGTTTTCCTCTAAGATCAGACACAAGACAAATGTGCCCACTCTCCCCACTCCTATTCAACATAGTACTGGACGTCCTAGCCAGAAGCAATTAGGGAAAAAATGGGAAATAAAAGACATCCAAATCAGAACAGAAGAAATAACATGGCGTCCCTGCAGATGATGTGGTCTTATATTTGGAAAACCCTATATAATCCACCTCAAAACTGTTATAATAATAAACATTGGGTAAAGTTGCAGGATACAAAGTCAGCATACGAAAATCAATTGCATTTTACACACAAACTACAAACTATTTGAAAAAGAAATTAGGAGAGCAGTCACAATTACAATTGCATCAAAAAGAATAAAATTATTATTATTATTATTATTGTTAAAAGAATAAGTTAAACCACAGTGTTGAAATACTGGTGCGCTAAAAATTGTTAAGATGTTGATAAAAGAAATTGAAGATGACACAAATGAATAGAAAGATATCACATGTTCTTGGATTGGAAGACCTCAATCTACATAACTAGTCTCCAACGTACAGATGAACTGGTAATTTCAGTTTTTAGTCAGTACACACACCTTCAGACTGATATTAAAGACATTATTACATGGGCATTTACCATACAGACGGACACCAGCAGAGGACTGTACCAACATACAATGGGTGAATATCAGTTTTGATTGCACTGTGTTTTGGCAAATGTTGATAAATAAATTCACTACTGTCAGTGAGATTGCTGCAGCAAAAGAGGTATGCCTCTTACATTTAATAGATCTTGCCAAATAGCCCTTGAAATGGTGGCACTAATTTAAATTCCCACCTGTGGAGTGAGAGCGCCCACTTTCTCTTACATTTATCAGCACTGGTTTCATCAAATTTCAAAATTTTGATAAATCTGCTATATTAAAAATGGTAACTTGTTTTTATTATAGTTCTTTAATTATGAATATGAACACCTTTTTTGGAGGGCTATTTGGATTTCCTTTTTTTTTTTTTGGTTTTGAAAACTGCCTATTAATAGACTTCAAGTCAAATTTTCTATAGAGTTCATTATCTTTTTCTTACTGATATTAGGATCTCTTTGCAAATAAAGAAAATTATCTGTCATATGCATAACTAATATTTTTTTATAGTTTGTCATTAGTTTTCAGACCTTGTAGGAAAGACAGAGAGTGGAAGTTTTCCAATTTTATGTAGCCAATTTGGCAATCATTTCCTTTATGGTTCCTCCTTTTGTGTATTTTTTGTGTCTTTTCTCTTTTCTCTAGAAAAAATATAATTAGAGAATGGTGTGTGCAATGATCACTNGTCTTGTGTGTAGCAATATGTTTATTTCAGATGGATGTCTTTATAATGGATGACTTACCAACCAGAAGCTTAATGTCTGGCATTTACATTACAATCAAAAAAGCCAATTGTCATGCATTTACACCACATTCCAGAACCAGATGCCTTCAGTGATGACTTCCACCAAAAATTTAAAGAATTAACATGACCCTTTTCATAGGCTTCCAAAAAATTGACCAGGAAGGAATACTTCTGACCTCATTTTATGAGGCAATAATTACCCTGTTACTAAAGCCAGATAAGGACACTAAAGAAGAGAAAACTATAGGAAATATCTCCGAGAATTATAGAGGCAAAAATCCTCAAAAAATTGCTAGCAGACAAAATTTAACAGCACATTAAAAGGATAATATACCACAATCAAGTGAGATTCATCTCTGGGATGCAAGGACGGCTCAACATATGCAAATCAATAAATGTGATACACTACATTAACAGAACAAAGGATAAAACTGATCATCTTAATAGATGCAGAAAAGGCATTTGACAAAATTCAATATCCTTTTATGATAGAAACTCTCAATAAATTGGGTATAGAAGGAATGTACTTCAACTTAATAAAGAACATATATGACAAGCCCACAGCTAAGATCAGAGTGGTGAAAGGTTGAGAGTTTTCCTCTAAGATCAGACACAAGACAAATGTGCCCACTCTCCCCACTCCTATTCAACATAGTACTGGACGTCCTAGCCAGAAGCAATTAGGGAAAAAATGGGAAATAAAAGACATCCAAATCAGAACAGAAGAAATAACATGGCGTCCCTGCAGATGATGTGGTCTTATATTTGGAAAACCCTATATAATCCACCTCAAAACTGTTATAATAATAAACAAATTGGGTAAAGTTGCAGGATACAAAGTCAGCATATGAAAATCAATTGCATTTTACACACAAACTACAAACTATTTGAAAAAGAAATTAGGAGAGCAGTCACAATTACAATTGCATCAAAAAGAATAAAATTATTATTATTATTATTATTGTTAAAAGAATAAGTTAAACCACAGTGTTGAAATACTGGTGCGCTAAAAATTGTTAAGATGTTGATAAAAGAAATTGAAGATGACACAAATGAATAGAAAGATATCACATGTTCTTGGATTGGAAGACCTCAATCTACATAACTAGTCTCCAACGTACAGAT
Organism: Ailuropoda melanoleuca; assembly: GCF_002007445.2. NCBI lineage: Eukaryota > Metazoa > Chordata > Mammalia > Carnivora > Ursidae > Ailuropoda > Ailuropoda melanoleuca. Next base: position 17,487,185 of record NC_048223.1, on the reverse strand, counting down.
GAACTGGTAATTTCAGTTTTTAGTCAGTACACACACCTTCAGACTGATATTAAAGACATTATTACATGGGCACTTACCATACAGACGGACACCAGCAGAGGACTGTACCAACATACAATGGATGAATATCAGTTTTGATTGCACTGTGTTTTGGCAAATGTTGATAAATAAATTCACTACTGTCAGTGAGATTGCTGCAGCAAAAGAGGTATGCCTCTTACATGTAATAGATCTTGCCAAATAGCCCTTGAAATGGTGGCACTAATTTAAATTCCCACCTGTGGAGTGAGAGCGCCCACTTTCTCTTACATTTATCAGCACTGGTTTCATCAAATTTCAAAATTTTGATAAATCTGCTATATTAAAAATGGTAACTTGTTTTTATTATAGTTCTTTAATTATGAATATGAACACCTTTTTTGGAGGGCTATTTGGATTTCCTTTTTTTTTTTTTGGTTTTGAAAACTGCCTATTAATAGACTTCAAGTCAAATTTTCTATAGAGTTCATTATCTTTTTCTTACTGATATTAGGATCTCTTTGCAAATAAAGAAAATTATCTGTCATATGCATAACTAATATTTTTTTATAGTTTGTCATTAGTTTTCAGACCTTGTAGGAAAGACAGAGAGTGGAAGTTTTCCAATTTTATGTAGCCAATTTGGCAATCATTTCCTTTATGGTTCCTCCTTTTGTGTATTTTTTGTGTCTTTTCTCTTTTCTCTAGAAAAAAGATAATTAGAGAATGGTGTGTGCAATGATCACTTCTCTTATCAGCAGCAGCTCTCACGATCTGTACCCTCCCCANTTAAGATGTTGATAAAAGAAATTGAAGATGACACAAATGAATAGAAAGATATCACATGTTCTTGGATTGGAAGACCTCAATCTACATAACTAGTCTCCAACGTACAGATGAACTGGTAATTTCAGTTTTTAGTCAGTACACACACCTTCAGACTGATATTAAAGACATTATTACATGGGCACTTACCATACAGACGGACACCAGCAGAGGACTGTACCAACATACAATGGATGAATATCAGTTTTGATTGCACTGTGTTTTGGCAAATGTTGATAAATAAATTCACTACTGTCAGTGAGATTGCTGCAGCAAAAGAGGTATGCCTCTTACATGTAATAGATCTTGCCAAATAGCCCTTGAAATGGTGGCACTAATTTAAATTCCCACCTGTGGAGTGAGAGCGCCCACTTTCTCTTACATTTATCAGCACTGGTTTCATCAAATTTCAAAATTTTGATAAATCTGCTATATTAAAAATGGTAACTTGTTTTTATTATAGTTCTTTAATTATGAATATGAACACCTTTTTTGGAGGGCTATTTGGATTTCCTTTTTTTTTTTTTGGTTTTGAAAACTGCCTATTAATAGACTTCAAGTCAAATTTTCTATAGAGTTCATTATCTTTTTCTTACTGATATTAGGATCTCTTTGCAAATAAAGAAAATTATCTGTCATATGCATAACTAATATTTTTTTATAGTTTGTCATTAGTTTTCAGACCTTGTAGGAAAGACAGAGAGTGGAAGTTTTCCAATTTTATGTAGCCAATTTGGCAATCATTTCCTTTATGGTTCCTCCTTTTGTGTATTTTTTGTGTCTTTTCTCTTTTCTCTAGAAAAAATATAATTAGAGAATGGTGTGTGCAATGATCACTTCTCTTACCAGCAGCAGCTCTCACGATCTGTACCCTCCCCAGGACTCTCCAAAGCTGGCAATGGGAAGAGGATCTCCCAGCTGGAAAAACACCTGGCAAACAAAACTAATTCTGTCCCTTAAGTACTGACTTCTTTCCTTATTGCCTTTTTTCCCCTCACTACCACTATCACATTGTCTCTTTGGGTTTCAACCTTTCCAACCTTATTCTACCCTACCGTCTGGAATGCTGAAAGCCCAATTTCTCAGGCTCTCTTGTAGCCATGGAGGCTGTGTGACTCAGAAGTTCACAGGAACCTGTTGGTGCTGTCATTCAGCTTCCTTGTTCTTTTTGCCTCCAATGTGGACATGAGGCTGCAGAGACAGACACGTTTGCTAAGGATGGCAGAAAATCGGAAAAAGTCTGGAATTTTGTTATACGCATTAGACCTACCACTGTCTACTGCCTATCCTGGACTTCTTATCACGTGATTACAAAATTCTTATTTGTATGAGCTATTGTTTATCAAGCTTTGTAACAAGACCCTACTTGATACATAGATGTTCAAAACTCCTCCTTTAAACATCTAGTTCAAGTGCAGACAATCCCTCATCTCTTATGCTTTAGTCAAAACTCTTTCGGATTTAAGTGACAGAAGTGAAACTCAAAACAGTAAGTTAAGACAATAAGAAGAATTCATTGGCTCCTGTAACCCTTTGAAGGAACAGATACAGTTGGGTTTTTGGAACCAGAGAATCAAACGGTCGACTCAGCTCCATATTTCTATCTTTAATTTTATTTCTTTCAGTTGGTCAGTCTAGTTTTTCATATGAGTTCTTTCTAGAAGTCTTGAACCATCATCCCAATAGTTCCTTGGTCACATCTTCCCAGTTAAACCACCAGAAAATAAAGATCCTCTTCTTGTTTTGTGATATTAGCACACTTGTCACGGAGCACTGGGAATTTCCTCATTCCCAGGTCCCCTTCACTTGTCGGGTGTCATCCAAAATCTACCATTAGGAAACCTCTTCTCTGGCACTCTGAGCAGTTGAAATTAGAGTCTCACCTGCATGCTACCTTGGTAGCCCTTTCTTGGGCCCAATTTCCTGTCAGAAAGACTTCTCTTCAGTTGATGCCTGTAAGAGGGTAGCTTTTATCTTGAAATATTGTCAGCAAATCTTAATAAAATGTAAACATCCTTGTGGGCTTTTCATATGTGACTTCTATGATATTGAGGTATGTTCCCTCTATCCCTACACTGTGGGGATAGAGTTTTAATCAAGAAAGGATGCTGTATTTTGTCAAATGCTTTTTCTGTATCAATTGAGATAATCATGTGGTTTTTATCCTTTCTTTTACTAATGTAGTGTATCACCTTGATTGATTTACAGATGTTGAACCACCCTGACAGCCTAGAAATAAATCCCAATTGGTCATGGTGAATAATCCTTGTAAGGTACTGTTGGATCCTATTGGCTAGTATCTTGGTGAGAATTTTAGCATCCATGTTCATCAGGGATATTGGTCTGTAATTCTCTTTTTTGATGGGGTCTTTGTCTGGCTTTGGGATCAAGGCCTCATAGAATGAGTTTGGAAGTTTTCCTTCCATTTCTATTTTTTGAAAGAGCTTCAGAAGAATAGGTATTAATATTTCTTTAAACGTTTGGTAGAATTCACCTGGGAAGCCATCTAGTCCTGGACTCTTGTTTGTTGGGAGATTTTTGATTACTGTTTCAATTTCCTTGCTGGTTATGAGTCTGTTCAGGTTTTCTATTCCTATTTCAGTTTTGGTAGTTTACAAGTTTCTAGGAATGCATCCATTTCTTCCAGATTGCCTAATTTGTTGGCATATAGTTGCTCATAATATGTTCTTACAAGTGTTTGTATTTCTTCAGTCTTGCTTGTGATCTTTCCTCCTTCATTCATGATTGTTTTTATTTGTGTCCTTTCTCTTTTCTTTTTGATAAGTCTGGCCAGGGGTTTATTGATCTTATTAATTCTTTCAAAGAACCAGCTCGTAGTTTTGTTGATCTGTTCTACTGCTCTTTTGGTTTCTATTTCATTGATTTCTGCTTTAATCTTTATTATTTCTCTTCTGCTGGGTTTAGGCTTTACTTGTTCTTTTTCCAGCTCCTTTAGGTGTAGGGTTAGCTTGTGTATTTGAGACCTTGTTTCTTGAGAAAGGCCTGTATTGCTATATACTTCCCTCTTAGGACCGCATTTGCTGCATCCCAAAGGTTTACAGCAAATATCATTCTCAATGGGGAAAACCTGACAGCTTTTCCCCTAAGATCAGGAACATGACAGGGATGTCCATTCTCACCACTGTTGTTCACATAGTACTAGAAGTCCTAGCCTCAGCAGTCAGACAACAAAAAGAAATAAAAGGCATCTGAATCAGCAAAGAAGTAAAACTCTCACTCTTTGCAGATGACATAAAACTCTATGTGGAAAAATCCAAAAAAATCCACCCCAAAATTGCTGGAACTCATTCAGGAATTCAGCCAAGTGGCAGGATATAAAATCAATGCACAAAAATCAGTTGCATTTCTATACACTAACAATGAGACAGAAGAAAGAGAAATTAAGGAATCAATCCCATTTACAATTGCACCAAAACACAAGATATGTAGGAATAAACCTAACCAAAGAGGTAAAGGATCTGTACACTAAAAACTACAGAACACTCATGAAAAAAGTTGAGGAAGACACAAAGGAATGAAAAAAAGTCCCATGCTCGTGGATTGGAAGAATAAATATTGTTAAAATGTCTAATGCTACCCAGAGCAATCTACACATTCAACATAATCCCTATCAAAATACCATCCACTTTTTTTNTTCTACCCTACCGTCTGGAATGCTGAAAGCCCAATTTCTCAGGCTCTCTTGTAGCCATGGAGGCTGTGTGACTCAGAAGTTCACAGGAACCTGTTGGTGCTGTCATTCAGCTTCCTTGTTCTTTTTGCCTCCAATGTGGACATGAGGCTGCAGAGACAGACACGTTTGCTAAGGATGGCAGAAAATCGGAAAAAGTCTGGAATTTTGTTATACGCATTAGACCTACCACTGTCTACTGCCTATCCTGGACTTCTTATCACGTGATTACAAAATTCTTATTTGTATGAGCTATTGTTTATCAAGCTTTGTATCAAGACCCTACTTGATACATAGATGTTCAAAACTCCTCCTTTAAACATCTAGTTCAAGTGCAGACAATCCCTCATCTCTTATGCTTTAGTCAAAACTCTTTCGGATTTAAGTGACAGAAGTGAAACTCAAAACAGTAAGTTAAGACAATAAGAAGAATTCATTGGCTCCTGTAACCCTTTGAAGGAACAGATACAGTTGGGTTTTTGGAACCAGAGAATCAAACGGTCGACTCAGCTCCATATTTCTATCTTTAATTTTATTTCTTTCAGTTGGTCAGTCTAGTTTTTCATATGAGTTCTTTCTAGAAGTCTTGAACCATCATCCCAATAGTTCCTTGGTCACATCTTCCCAGTTAAACCACCAGAAAATAAAGATCCTCTTCTTGTTTTGTGATATTAGCACACTTGTCACGGAGCACTGGGAATTTCCTCATTCCCAGGTCCCCTTCACTTGTCGGGTGTCATCCAAAATCTACCATTAGGAAACCTCTTCTCTGGCACTCTGAGCAGTTGAAATTAGAGTCTCACCTGCATGCTACCTTGGTAGCCCTTTCTTGGGCCCAATTTCCTGTCAGAAAGACTTCTCTTCAGTTGATGCCTGTAAGAGGGTAGCTTTTATCTTGAAATATTGTCAGCAAATCTTAATAAAATGTAAACATCCTTGTGGGCTTTTCATATGTGGCTTCTATGATATTGAGGTATGTTCCCTCTATCCCTACACTGTGGGGATAAGAGTTTTAATCAAGAAAGGATGCTGTATTTTGTCAAATGCTTTTTCTGTATCAATTGAGATAATCATATGGTTTTTATCCTTTTTTTTACTAATGTAGTGTATCACCTTGATTGATTTACAGATATTGAACCACCCCGACAACCTAGAAATAAATCCCAATTGGTCATGGTGAATAATCCTTGTAAGGTACTGTTGGATCCTATTGGCTAGTATCTTGGTGAGAATTTTAGCATCCATGTTCATCAGGGATATTGGTCTGTAATTCTCTTTTTTGATGGGGTCTTTGTCTGGCTTTGGGATCAAGGCCTCATAGAATGAGTTTGGAAGTTTTCCTTCCATTTCTATTTTTTGAAAGAGCTTCAGAAGAATAGGTATTAATATTTCTTTAAACGTTCGGTAGAATTCACCTGGGAAGCCCTCTAGTCCTGGACTCTTGTTTGTTGGGAGATTTTTGATTACTGTTTCAATTTCCTTGCTGGTTATGAGTCTGTTCAGGTTTTCTATTCCTATTTCAGTTTTGGTAGTTTACAAGTTTCTAGGAATGCATCCATTTCTTCCAGATTGCCTAATTTGTTGGCATATAGTTGCTCATAATATGTTCTTACAAGTGTTTGTATTTCTTCAGTCTTGCTTGTGATCTCTCCTCCTTCATTCATGATTGTTTTTATTTGTGTCCTTTCTCTTTTCTTTTTGATAAGTCTGGCCAGGGGTTTATTGATCTTATTAATTCTTTCAAAGAACCAGCTCGTAGTTTTGTTGATCTGTTCTACTGCTCTTTTGGTTTCTATTTCATTGATTTCTGCTTTAATCTTTATTATTTCTCTTCTGCTGGGTTTAGGCTTTACTTGTTCTTTTTCCAGCTCCTTTAGGTGTAGGGTTAGCTTGTGTATTTGAGACCTTGTTTCTTGAGAAAGGCCTGTATTGCTATATACTTCCCTCTTAGGACCGCATTTGCTGCATCCCAAAGGTTTACAGCAAATATCATTCTCAATGGGGAAAACCTGACAGCTTTTCCCCTAAGATCAGGAACATGACAGGGATGTCCATTCTCACCACTGTTGTTCACATAGTACTAGAAGTCCTAGCCTCAGCAGTCAGACAACAAAAAGAAATAAAAGGCATCTGAATCAGCAAAGAAGTAAAACTCTCACTCTTTGCAGATGACATAAAACTCTATGTGGAAAAATCCAAAAAAATCCACCCCAAAAGTGCTGGAACTCATTCAGGAATTCAGCCAAGTGGCAGGATATAAAATCAATGCACAAAAATCAGTTGCATTTCTATACACTAACAATGAGACAGAAGAAAGAGAAATTAAGGAATCAATCCCATTTACAATTGCACCAAAACACAAGATATGTAGGAATAAACCTAACCAAAGAGGTAAAGGATCTGTACACTAAAAACTACAGAACACTCATGAAAAAAGTTGAGGAAGACACAAAGGAATGAAAAAAAGTCCCATGCTCGTGGATTGGAAGAATAAATATTGTTAAAATGTCTAATGCTACCCAGAGCAATCTACACATTCAACATAATCCCTATCAAAATACCATCCACTTTTTTTTCACAGGGCTAGACAAATAATTCTAAAATTTGTGTGGAACCAGAAAAGACTGCAGATAGCCAGAGGAATGTTGAAAAAGAAAACCAAAGCTGGTGGCACCACAATTCCAGACTACAAACTATAATACAAAACTGTAATCATCAAGACAGTATAATATTGGCACAAAAACAGACCTATAGATCAATGGAACAGAGTAGAGAAGCCAGAAATGGACCCTCAACTCTATGGTCAACTAATCTTCAACAAAGCACGAAAGAATATCCAATGGGAAAAAAGGCAGTCTCTTCAACATATGGTATTGGGAAAATTGGAGAGCTATAGGCAGAAGAATGAAACCAGACCATTTTCTTACACCATACAAAAAGATAAACTCAAACTGGATGAAAGAAATGTGAGACAGGAATCCATCAAAATCCTAGAGGAGAACACGGGCAGCAAACTCTCTGACTCTGCTGCAATAAATTCTTGCTAGACAAGTCTCCAAAGGCAAGGGAAACAAAAGCAAAAGTGAACTATTGGGACTTCATCAAGATAAAGCAAAGGAAACAGCCAATAAAACCAAAAGACAACTTACAGAATGGGAGAAGATATTGACCAATGTCTTATCAGATAAAGGGCTAATATCCAAGATCTATAAAGAACTTATCAAACTCAACACCCAAGGAATAAATAATCCAGTCAAGAAATGGGCAGAGGACATGAACAGACATTTCTCCCAAGAAGACATCCAAATGGCCAACAGACACATGAGAAAATGCTCCATATCACTTGGCATCAGGAAAATACAAATCAAAACCACAATGAGATACCACCTCACACAGTCAGAATGGCTAAAATTAACAAGTCAGAAAAAGACAGATGTTGGAGAGGATAAGGAGAAAGGGGAACCTTCCTACACTGTTGGTGGGAATGTAAGCTAATACAGCCACTCTGGAAAACAGTATGGAGGTTCCCCAAAATTTAAAAATAGACCTACTCTATGACCCAGCAATTGCACTGCTACATATTTACCTAAAGGATACAACGTTGTGATCTGAAGGGGCACCTGCACCATAATATTTATAGTAGCAATGTCCACAATAGCCAAACTGTGGAGAGAGCCCAGCTGTCCATTGACACATGAATGGATAAAGAAGAGGTGGTATAGATACACAATGGAATATTACTCAGCCATCAAAAAGGATGAAATCTTACCATTTGCAATGACGTGGATGGAACTGGAAGGGATTATGCTTACCGAAATAAGTCAATCAGAGAAAGACAATTATCATATGGTTTCACTCATATGTGCAATTTAAGAAACAAAACAGAGGCTCATACGGGAAGAGAGGGAAAATAAAATAAAATGAAATCAGAGAGGGAGACAAACCATAGAGACTCTTAACTATAGGAAGCATACTGACAGTTGCTGGAGGGGAGGTGGGTGGGGGGATGGGGTAACTGGGTGATGGGCATTAAGGAGGCCATGTGATGTAATGAACACTAAGTATTACATGCAACTGATAATTAACTGAACTCTACATCTGAAACTATTGATATACTATATGTTAATTGAATTTCAATAAAATACGATAAAAATATTAGTTGAAAGATGGTTTCTAAATATATGTGTGTGTATATATACACACACATATAACATCCTTATCATTGCAACTACAAACCTAGTAGGGGGAGAGGAGAAAAGCATGTTATTTTCTCATGCGATTTTCCCCACCCCTGCTCCAAAATATGTGAGAATGTACTTTTCTAAGGAAAACAATAAAACTCAAACCATTTGTCATAAATAAACTAAGGCCAAAGGGACTAGTGAGAGTTCTGTGAGTCACAGTGTGGTTTTGGATTCAGCTTGGATCCAGAATAACAAAAGAGTGGTTGGGTTTTAAGAATTTCTCCACCATTGATGCATTCAGAATGAGGCCAAAGTAGAAAGACAGAAATGCTACACTACACATTTATCATAATTTATAAGATAAGTAGATACTTGCAAAAGGAGATGATAGAAGACTTTCAGTTAGGATTAACAGAATCATTTACTTTTTAAAGGTTTTATTTATTTATTTGACAGAGAGAGAGAGCACAAGCAGGGGGAGCAGCGAAGGGAGAGGAAGAAGCAGGCTCTGAGCAGAGAGCCCGATGCAGAGCTCAATCCCAGGACCCCGGGATCATGACCTAAGCTGAAGGCAGACACTTAAACAACTGAGACACCCAGTGCCCCTCACAGGATCATTTAAACCACTTTCTTTTCCCTTCTGAAACCACAGAAAACAACAAAGATTATAGGAGACAAAAATCCCAAGTTATCATCTGTAAAGAAAAGCTGCCAGTGCAGTGAAATCCAGATAATTCTATTTTAAATTATAACCTATTTATCTCCTACTACTCCTGATTCCCTCTTTTTGCTTTCTGCCTCCCTAGCATTTACCATTTTTATCACACTATATAATTTACACCAAGTAACAACATGTATGTTTTCTTGTCTGCTGCCCCTTTCCCTCAATAATATGAATTCTGCAAGGGCAGGGGTTTTTGCTTGCTTTGTTCAGTGATACAGTTCAAAGGCTTAAGATAGTGCCTGGAAATGGTGAGACCACTCAGGAAATATTTGTTGAATGAATGAACATGCTTCTGCAGATGCTAGAATACATAGAATTCTCCATGAATAGGTGGTATAACCAGATTACCAACTGGCAACCCCTGATCTTAAAATAGATGGTTTACCAGAGTTTCACTGAGCTGCACTTGGCTGCTCAGTAGTAGTAAGACGTTTCAGGCTTGCAGAGGAATAGCAGACGTGCCATCTCATGAGAAGCGCCCTGTGGAGCGGCAGTGTAAGGAGAAATGTTGAGGGGCAAAGTCATTTAAAGAGAAGGAAGCACAAAATCACCACATGCAGAATCTGTGGTATTGGTTTCACCAAGAGCCATGGATGGCTCCTGACAGCTGAGACAAGGAGAAAAGTCCCAGAGCAGAAAGTTGGTGGGATACTTTCAGGACAACAGATCTAAACCCTAGTTGCCAGCTGGACCAGCTCACCCAGTCTGATGTCTGTTACCACACAACATTCTTCAGGAAGTAGCTAACCAAGAAAGAATGGCTTCTGTGAAAAAATGAACAGTAATCATAAAGCAATTAGCTGGGAATATGAGGAAAATATTGAAAGATAAAAATAGAGAAACTCACTATTACAAGAATAACAAAATCATGATTTTGCAAAGTAGAAGAAAATATTAAACAAATACTTGAAATCAAATAAATTAAAGAAGATAAATGAAAGGAAATATGGCCTATTTAGAAGATAGAGGAAAATCTAAAAAGAGAGAAAAAGTGGGCTGGAAGAGCTCAGGAAAATAATCATAGGGAAGACCGAAGCCATTATATAATGGTAGCCCTATTAGAACAAATAAAGAAGGGAGAACAAGCAGCACTAAAAATACAGTCAAGGATATAAAAGATAGGTTTCAGAAAACTGAGAAAAAAATATGAAAAAAAAATTTAAAAGGATTAGAAAGAAAATAATAGATAAAATTTTCTTACTTATAGTCAATTGATTTGGAGAACAATGGAATATAAAATATTCAAAGATATAAATCAAGAAAATTTTTCTAAAACGTACACAATTAAGCAAAATTCATAACTATTTCAGTTACTATGATCGGGTAATAAGTGATTTCAAAATCTGGTGGCGTAAAAACTGTTTATTATGTGAACAGATTTTGCAGATCATAAATTTGAATGGGGCACAGTGGGGAGGGCTTGGCTGTGCTCCACACTACAGGCTCAAGGAGAAGGGAAATATACTCTACCATTTGACAGGAGTGGCAAGGTTCTGGAAGAGCATTTGAGATGGAAAGTATTGTTGTGGCCAGTTTTGGAAAACAATCTGTCACAAAAATAACATGAGACAAAACTATAGATAAAAAAAGAGGTATAAGAAACCTAAGAAAATACTAAAATGCAATGTCATTAAATTGGAAAATTTAGATAAAGATAATTTTCTAGACTATAATTTAGTGAAATTAACATAAGAAATAGGAAAAATAGAGTAAATCTGTAATCATGAAGTTAGTTGAAGCTGCAACCAGAAGTCTTTCCCTTCAAAAGACACTGAGCCGAAATCTTACAGGTAAGTTTTGCCAAAATTCAAGGACTAGATAAGTCCCTTTCTTACCCAAACTAATTCCAAGGATAGGAAAAAAAATTAGCTATTTCATAAGGTGGATATAAACTTTATATCAAAGACAAAAAAGTGAACAATAAAATTATTGCAAAAGTCTTCAATAACTTAGTAACAAATTGACTTTTGTTGTGCATGAAAAGATATGGCATGTTCAAATAGGATTTATTCCTGGAATCCAAGGATGACATCAATAAAATTCATCCTGGTAAGTTATCAATAGATGAAAAATTATATGATCGTCTTGTAATTTCAGAAAAACATTTGATAAAATGTAATACTCTTAATTTTAAAGAATCTCTACTTTCTTAACCTATGAAGAGAAACTAGTAACAACCATAGCAAATACTATATTTAATGATGAAATTTTAGAAATATTCCTGTTAAATAAGGCACAAAATGGCAATGCTCACTATCACTGCCTCTTTCATCATTTTACAAGAGATTCTCGCCAATTACATAAGACAAAGAAAGGAACTAATAGGGTATAAGATTTGGAAAGAAATGAACAAAACAGAAGGTAAATGTTACAAACCTTGAAAATGATGGATTATGGATCAAAATTATATATTATGTATATTATGTATGAAATCAGTGGCGGGGAAAATTGGAAGATTCCCAGTGTCCTCATCCTTCATGGCAGAATGTCAGTTGGAACTGTGTAAAATCTAAATATGTAGTTTAAAAAAACCCCATTATCCTTAACCTTGTAATGCTTCTTATGACTACATTTTTTTTTAATTTAGGAGAATATTTTAAGGAATACTTTTTGTGGTAAAGAAGCATCATCTACCTTAAAATTCAGCAATTTCTTTGCTTTTATTCACTTTCAGTTTCCTATTCTTGTGTTACAATCAAGGTTTAAAATCTTTAAAATTGGGGCGCCTGGGTGGCTCAGTCATTAAGCGTCTGCCTTCAGCTCAGGGCGTGATCCCAGAGTCGTGGGATCGAGCCCCACATCAGGCTCCTCCGCTGTGAGCCTGCTTCTTCCTCTCCCACTCCCCCTGCTTGTGTTCCCTCTCTTACTGGCTGTCTCTATCTCTGTCAAATGAATAAATAAAATCTTTAAAAAAAATAAAATCTTTAAAATTAAAAGCTGGCCATAGATTTCTGTTTCTGACCATAGTAGAGTAACAGAGATTGTACTGCCCCCTTGCTGTAAATAACTATAAAACTGGTCAAAATATATGAAGCAACTATTTTTTTTTTAGTTTACATTCCAGCTAGTTAACAGACACTGTACTATCAGTTTCAGGTGTACAACATAGTGATTCAACACTTCCATACAACACCTGGCGCTCCTCACAAGTGCCCTCCTGAATCCCCATCACCTATTTAACTCACACCCCGCCTACTTCCCCTCTGGTAGCCCTCAGTATGTCCTCTATGGTTAAGAGTCTATTTCTTGGTTTGCTTCTCTCTTTTTTCCCCCCTATGATCATTTGTTTTGATTCTTAAATTCCACACATGAGTGACATTATATGGTATTTGTCTTTCTTTGACTGACTTCGCTTAACATTATACTCTCTAGCTCTATTCACACCCTTGCAAATGGCAAGATTTCATTCTTTCTTATGGCTGAGTAATATTCCAGAATATATATATCTCCCACATCTTCTTTATCCATTCATCAGTCGATGAACATTTGGGCTCTTCCCATAATTTGGCTATTGCTGACAATGCTGCTATAAACATCAGGGCGCTGTATCCCTTCAAATCAGTATTTTTGTATCCTTTGGGTAAATACCTAGAAGTGCAATTGCTGGATCAGAGGGTAGTTCCACTTTTAACTTTTTGAGGAAGCTCCATACTGTTTTCCAGAGTGGCTGTGCCAGTTTGAAGCAACGATTTTCAAGCATTGAACAGTAGGCACTGCAGGGCTCTAATCCTCAAGAGAAGGGAAAACACGAGTTGAACTCTGCACTCCCTCCAGCTGTCTGCATTGGTGAGTTTTCCAAACTGTAGCCCAGGAAAGTGGATCCCAGAGACTGGCGAGCTGATGGGGGTGGCTGGAATGCGTGTGCCAGAGAAAAAGAGAAGGGGGCAGTGCGGAGATGGATCTCTTAGGAATCTTTGGTGACTGCTTGTGTCTTTGTCTGGCACAGCCCACAAGGACAGATGCGGAATGGTAACTGTGGATTTGTGAGCTCAGTGGAGTTTTCTGAAGTCACCCAGTGCTGGGGAACACTGGAGTTCGAACCAGCCAGGGTGGAGAGGGCTCACTGAACAGAGGGGCATTTAGCCAAGGCCTCTGAAAGGCCATAATTCAAGAGTAGAGCTATGCAAGCCTGAGAGCAGGCCACTCTAGACCTATCTGACCAGAGCCCAAGGGGAAAAATCTGATCTGGCAGTAAATTAACTGCCTTATACAACAAAATTCAACATTCATAAATGAAAATGACCTATAGGTGTTTTGTTTCATCTCTTCTCTTCCCTTCACCTCTTCCTTCCATCCCCCTTCCCTACTTCCTTCCTTCCAATTTTCTGGGTTTCTGTTAGCATTGTGGAATCGATTAGATAGTTTCTATAATTTACCAAGACCTTGAGCAGTTGACATAATAAAGGAATTTTCCAATGACTGATTCAATTCATTCATAGTACCATCTGGGTTTGGCAGTTATTTTAGGGGTACACCTTTAAGAACCTATGCAGTTTATTGTAATATGATTGGTTTATTAAGGTTTTCTCCTGCTTAAGATCATTTTGGCAATTTATACGTGCCTGTATAACCACCCATTTTGGTTAATGTTAGTGTTTACTGAATGAAGCTATGCATGGTAAGAATCTCTAATTTCTAACCCCATTTCTAGGTGTAGCTTTGCTCTGTCAACTCAAAGTTTATCTATCAGGTCTTCTGTTTGGTTATTATCAGAGTGACAAAAAATTTGTCAATTTTATTGCTCTTTTTTTTTTTTAAAAGATTTTATTTATTTATTTGACAGAGAGAGACAGTGAGAGACAGTGAGAGAGGGAACACAAGCGGGGGAAGGGAACATAAGCAGGGGGAGTGGGAGAGGGAGAAGCAGGCTTCCTGCTGAGCAGGGATCCCAGTGCAGGACCCGGGGATCATGACCCGAGCTGAGGGCAGACGCTTAACGCCTGAGCCATCCAGGTGCCCCAATTTTATTACTCTTTTCAAAAGAGTCAGACTCTGGTTTTACTGACTAATCTCCTTTTTTTAAAAGTATTTTTTTTCATAATATTGTGTTTTCTCTTTTGAAAAGCATTCTTTCTTTTGTTTTATGATTTGCATTTTCTTTATTTTGCTTTGAAAGGTTTTTTTCTTCATTAATTTGAATGTCTTGTTATCTGTTTTCGGTGCTTCACATAAGTAAGTTCATAACTTTGACAGTCCTTAAACCTCATTTTTAAGAACTTCCCATTCATATGGTATTTATCAACTTGAAGAGTGAAATGGTGAACTTGAAAGTTGAAAGAAATAGTGCACTTAGAAAATTTCCCTCTTGGGGTGCCTGGGTGGCTCAGTCATTAAGTGTCTGCCTTTGGCTCAGGGCGTGACCCCAGCATTCTGGGATCGAGTCCCACATCAGGCTCCTCCGCTGGGAGCCTGCTTCTTCCTCTCCCACTCCCCTGCTTGTGTTCCTCTCCCGCTCTCTCTCTGTCAAATAAAGAAATAAAATATTAAAAAAAAAAAAAGAAAATTTCCCTCTTACCATCTTCAAAATTGCCTCCAAACATTTATTTCCATTGTTAATCTAAGGTCAAGTTTTACTGATAATGATATTCTGTTCTATATCTTTATTTCCTATACTCACCTAATCTTAATTCTCTATTTTAAAAATATTAGTAGGGGCGCCTGGGTGGCACAGCGGTTAAGCGTCTGCCTTCGGCTCAGGGCGTGCGTGATCCCGGCGTTAGGGGTTCGAGCCCCACATCAGGCTCCTCTGCTATGAGCCTGCTTCTTCCTCTCCCACTCCCCCTGCTTGTGTTCCCTCTCTCGCTAGCTGTCTCTATCTCTGTCAAATAAATAAATAAAATCTTTAAAATAAAAAATAAAAAAAATAAAAATATTAGTAGCCTCCGTTTATCCTTTCGGCTCATGACTTCTTTATCATGAGTTCTTTTTATTCTTTCCCTTTGTCATTTGGTTCCTTTAATCACTTTTCAGACTTGGTCTTCATAAAGGCTCACAATGCTTTCTACTTTGGGTCTTTAAGTGTTTGAGAAAAACTTCTGGTTGTTTTAATATATGGATGGCAGTGGCTGGCAAGTCATTCAGAGTCCAATCAGGGAAGTAGAACACTGAGTTTGGCACGTAGGATTCAGAGTAGGAAACAAATCAACTTTACACAGTTGTGGAGGATGTGGAAAGTGAAGATTCTGGAGGAAGTCACCAATCTGAGATGTCGAGCCTACCCTCGCACTGAAGTGAGGGTGCAAAGAGGAGGCACATGGGAAGGTCCGTGGGAGGCTGTGCCTTTACCACTTCTCTCTTGTCTTCGGTCAAGCAGCTGGTGTTGAGCCTGTGGCTGCTGTTGATCAACAGGTTCATCACTTGAGAGAAAGAGCTAGAAATAGCGCAGAGAGAGCAAAGTAAGCTGTAGTATCCCACCCCTGCCTCCATCATGGCCACCTTCAGAGACCTTCACTTGCAACTTCCAGATCTCAGGCAAATCCCTCTTCTATCCAAATCTAACCTGTAATCATACACCGAAGAGAATTCTGGGAAATGTAGTTTTAACCAAACTGACAGCACAAACTTCTAACTGGGTATAAAAATTCTTGTAATCTTCCACAGCTTTGCTTTCATGTGAATGCTCCAAGTCCTTCCCCACTTTATAACTCATCCCTCAGGTCACAAAATACACACTGACATCCATTTTGATTTCTGCATTGTGTAACTTTTGTTTATTTAAAAAAGTCTTTGCCGGGCACCTGGGTGGCACAGCGGTTAAGCGTCTGCCTTCGGCTCAGGGCGTGATCCCGGCGTTATGGGATCGAGCCCCACATCAGGCTCCTCCGCTATGAGCCTGCTTCTTCCTCTCCCACTCCCCCTGCTTGTGTTCCCTCTCTCGCTGGCTGTCTCTATCTCTGTCGAATAAATAAATAAAATCTTTAAAAAAAATAAAAAAGTCTTTGCATTTGAGCATCTGCTTTAACAAAGGGCTCTGAATTTCAGAGCTTTTATTTTTATTGCAATGATTAAATAGATTTTCTTCTTTGACTTATTTAATAAGTTATTTCATTAAATTTTTTATTATTGAATAATTCTTGAAAATTGCATTTGGTTATGGTGTGTCCTTAAATCAAATGCTGTAATGTATTTCTAGTTTGTATGTAAGTATTATTATTAATATTGAATAATATCAGATCATGGTCTTCTTTTTTCCTTTGTATCTTTGTCAGGATTTGAGGAAAGAATTGGCTTCTTAAAAAAATAATTTGGAAGCTTATTTTCTTTTGCTGGGGTTGAAGCAATTTAAATAATACCAACTCTTTCTTCTATTTTTGTTGAAAAATTGACTAATTAAAATATCAGAACCTTTTGTTGTTTTGTTTCTTTGGTGACAGTGTAAAGACAGGATTTCTTTGGGAACTTCCTTCATGGATTTAATTAATTTGCTTTTTCTATTTCTTCTTGAGACAGGTTTAATAACTGTTCAATTCCAGAAAATAATTCTTTTTAATCAAAGTAGGAGTGATGTTCTAAATTACTATTTTTGCTTGTATGTTTTTACCTTTTCTTGAGTATATTCGACACACAATATTACATTAGTTGCAGGTGTACAGCTTAGTGATTTGACAAGTTTATACATTATGCTCTGTTTACCACAAGTATAGCTATGATCTGTCCCATTACATCGCTATGACAATATCATTGACTGTATTTCTTATGCTGTGCTTTTTATTCCTGTGACTTGTTCATTCCGTGTGGGTAGCCTGTATCTCCCTCTCCTCTCCACTGATTTTTGCCCATCACCCTAGCTCCCTCCCCTCTGGCAACCATCAGTTTGTTCTCTGTATTTACAAATCTGAATATGCTTTTTGTTTGTTTATTCTTTTTTTTTTAGACTCCACTTAATGAGTGGAATCATAAGGTATTTGTCTTTCTCAGTCTAGCTTATTTCACTTGGTATAATACTCTCTAGGTCCACCCACGTTGTCTCAAATGGCACAGTCTCATCCTTTTTTTTTTATAGCTGCATAGTATTCCTGTGTGTGTGTGTGTGTGTGTGTGTGTGTGTGTACACCACATCTTCCTTATCCATTCATCTGTTGATGGACACTAGGTTGCTTCCATATCTTGGCTATTGTAAATAATGCTGTAATAAACATAGGGGTGCATATATCTTTTTGAATGAGTGTTTTTATTTTCTTTGGCTAAATACCCAATAGTAAAATTATTGAATCATAAATTGCTAATACTAGAAAGTAGAACAAAAAGTTGAGTTTTTAATTTCATTGACATCTAGACGTGTGTTATTCAAATTGGTCTTATCATTTGTAATAGTGCTTTTTTCCCATCTCATGTTATTGTTATTCTTTCTTTTAACTAATTTTATTTATTTATTTATTTATTTATTTATTTATTTATTTATTTAAAAGAGAGAGAGAGCACAAGCAGAGGGAGTGGCAGGCAGAGGGAGAAGCAGGCTCTCCGCTGAGCAGGGAGCCCCATGCGGGACTTGATCTCAGGTATCTGGGACCGTGACCTAAGCCGAAGGCAGACACTTAACCAACTGAGCTACCCAGGTATCCCTTAACTAATAACTTCAAGTATACTTAATATTTTGTTTATATCTGATAATTGTATCATCTGAAGTTTTGAGGCTCTCACTTTGATATATGCGGTTTCTGAAGACTCTTGCTCATGATGGATTGGTTTTTGTGTTCATGTTGTTTTTAAATTTATTTTCTAATTTTGAGTTTGTACTTATGTTGGGCAGTGTTTTATCTGTTGGAATCATGTGAGCTCTAGGTCAAGCATGTTTCTCCTGAAGATGATTTGTATTGGGTTTTGCCAGAAATTCCAGGGTTATTTTTAATCTGAGACGACATTTTATGATAATTTCTTAAGTTGGGAGTCCAAGATCATGCATTGTACATTTGAACCCCTATACTGTATGAGAGCAGAGGTTTGCCTATCAATTCTCAAGTGAGACATTCCTTTTTCCCACACAGGGCCCAGGGCAACACAGATAAGTTCCTTGGAATGTCCTTCTTTTCTGGAAAGAGTTGTTCTTTTCTAATGCCTTTTTTTCCCCCAAGAGAGTAGCTCTTTGAGAGTCTTGGTTTATGTAGGAGTATTATTCCAACCCTTGCACAGGCCCAACGTCTTGTCTCCCTGTCCTTGAGGGTCATTACATTTTAAGCTCCTTCGTTTTTTTAATTGGCAAATGATGCCAGAGTGAAGGTACCTTCTGCTTTTCAGTTTCTTTTTGGTTTTGCCTGGAGATTCCTCTTTCTTTAAGCTCAGACACAGAATTAAAAGATTAGTATACTTCACCAACATTTCTGGTTGCTTTTCAGCGAGAGGTCCTCTCCTCCAAGATGCCTTGCACATAATATTAATGGAATTGGAAATCTGCCACACAGTATTAATTTCTTCTGCTGCTTAAAACTTAACTTTAATTTTTAACAAGATTCTATAGGTACATAGATTAAAAATCATTTGGTTCTACTAAGGTAGCTACAAAGGACAGGATTTTCTTGCCCTTTACCTGCTCATTTCAAGCTCTCCAAAGGCAATCACATTCAACTCTTTCATATAATTTTCTTACCCATGTCTGTCTTGATGTTTTATTTTTAGATGCACCCTATTGAATTTCTGCTACAGGCTTTCTTTTTTTTATATCTATTTTTTTAATGTTATTTTATTATATTATGTTATGTTAGTCACCATACAGTACATCCCTGGTTTTTGATGTAAAGTTCCATGATTCATTAGTTGCATATAACACCCACTGCACCATTCAATACATGCCCTCCTTACTACCCATCACCAGCCTATCCCTTCCCCCACCCCCTCCCCTCTGAAGCCCTCAGTTTGTTTCTCAGAGTCCATAGTCTCTCATACTTCATTCCCCTTCTGATTACCCCCCCTTTCTTTATCCCTTTCTTCTCCTACCGATCTTCCTAGTTCTTCTGTTCCATAGATGAAAGAAACCATATGATAATTGTCTTTCTCTGCTTGACTTATTTCACTTAGCATTATCTCCTCCAGTGCAGCAAATGTTGAGAACTCGTTCTTTCTGGTAGCTGAGTAATATTCCATTGTAGATATGGCACAGGCTTTCTTAATCACATATCCATGTCCCTTCTCTTCATTCTCCATATAATTACATCTTTTTAAATGAGATCAACATGCAGGGTTTATATTACTACAATGATGTAAATATTATTCCTAGCAGAACCATGTCACATACATGTCATAACCTGATTGTTTTTTGGGGGAGTAACAGTCACTTCTATTTTTTGTTTTGTTTGATAGTCATTTATACATGTGTCCCTATTTTATTGCCAAATGCTGTGAGAAGTGTAATGCTTCTCTCACTGTATTCAAACACAGGAGTTATTCTATCAGTTTTCTCTCTCCGCATCTCTCCTGGAGCCCCCTGCCCTTTGTTCTGGTTGAGACTGCTTGCTGTTTGCTGCAGAGCTGTCACCTGAGAATCACAGGGGACAAATTGAAGGATGATGATTGTCCAGAGTGGGGATAGCGGAGGGTGTTTGGGTTACACAGGTATATACACTTATCAGAGCTCAGCAAACGTGCGCTCAATTTGTGTATTTCATTGTATGCAAATTTTGTTTCAAAAGGACAAAAGCATAAACAAATACTCAACTTTGTTAATGGCACATTGGCTGAAGTATTTAGGGGGAAGTGTACTGATGTCTGTAACTTTGAAATGTGTCCAGAAAATGAGATGGATAAGTGGATGGATGGGTAAAAGGATGGATATGGGTATTGAAACAAATAGAATAAAATGTTAATGGTAAAGTCTAGATGAGGTTATAGTGTAAAATTCACTGTAAAATTCCTTCAACTCTGCTGAATGTTTGAACATTTTTATAATAAAATATTGAAAAAAAAAGTGAAGATAGTAAAATCAATTAGTCTGTGTAGGTGTCTAAACAGGCTCTCAAGATGAATGTATCAATTAGAGCAGTGCTGGTAAGGAGCTAAGGAAGGATGAATGAAAATGTCAACTTAGCTGCTTGCCTTTGGACTCTAACTTTACAGGGTTCTGTCTCAAATATATCCAAATTCAAAGGAACTGCTAAGTTTGTCTGGCTCTTTCCAGGGAGTCAGCGGAGCTTACACGGGAGGAGGAGAGCAGAAATCCTAGAGGCAGGAGCTCTTCATGAATGCGTGTGCCCACAGCAAACACTTCTGCCCTTGAGTGTCCACTTCCCTAAAGGATCAGAGCTTTTATCCAGCCTCAGGGCAGAATATTCTTAGACTTAGGAAAGTTGTCACGCTGACAGCTTTATTTTTACCAGTGACATAGACAGTCATTGACATAATCATACCAAATAAGCAGGGTGTTCAGAAGGCAATTACAGAGGGCTCTGGGTTGCTATGGTGACAGACCTGCCAGCCAGACCTGATATTTCTCCTCCCAACTTCTTATTAAAATAGCTTTAAAAAAATAGAAAAAGATAAAAACTAGCAGGCACACTGGAAAATGAAGATAAGAGGTGTCAGAACTGGAGTGGAATTTCTTCAGAACACACCATTGTAGGATGATCAAGGAGCATCATCTTAGATCACTCACCTTCTTGTCCACCTTATGCAAACAGACAGTTCTGGGCCCCTCAGAGAATTGAGGAAGGCTTTGAGTGATACCTTCCTAAACGTGAGACATAGGAGTTCACTGGAAAACGGTGACTCTTACTCCAAAACCGAGCTTCCTGGTCCTTTCTTTCTATAGTCACTGAGAGATTAATATTCCTAGCCACAAACATGACAGGAGTAGAAGATGGGCAGAGGTTCATTATGTCCTAGGATTCTTTGTCATTGAAGAGATTCACCAAACAGCTGCAGAGGGAGGCGGGGCTCTGGGAAGCAGTGCTCACATAGAATTTAATGCTCCACATAATACAGTTCACTGAAACAAAAGCTGTAAGCATCTGAGTTAGGAGAGATCTCCAGCTGTTGGATCAAGTGAGCAGCCGTCTCAGGCCAGCAGACTCATGTTAAAGGAATACTGTTAGACTCTGCTAATTAAATTAGTGGCTGTCCAGGTTTACCTGACTTTCTTATCTAGGTCTGAGATGAGGAGGTGCCAGCACTGGAGAGGACAGTGAGAAGAGCTAAGGACATCCCACGTTGCCGCCAAATTCTAAGTAGAAGTCTCTCTGTTTGAAGTAAACAGAAAAACTCTGTGGATACTATATAAAGAATGCAACATAGGACAACAAATGCTCTGCTGATGATTGAGAAGAGCAAATAACTGAAAATGATTTTTTTTCACCGAAAAAGAACATATTATTATTTTTTTAGATTTTATTTTTATTTATTTTTTGATTTATTTATTCATTTTAGAGGTGGGGGAGGGACAGAGGTAGATGGAAAGAGAGAATCTCAGGCAAACTCCCCACTGAGGACAGAGTTCAACATGGTCCTTAATCTTATGACCCTGAGATCGTGACCTGAGCCGAAATCAAGATTGGGACATTGGGGCACCTGGGTGGCGCAGGTTAAGTGTCTGCCTTCCACTCAGGTCATGATCCCGGAGTCCTGGGATCGAGCCCCATGTCAGGTTCCTTGCTCAGTGGGGAACGTGTTTCTCCCTCTCCCTCTCCCTCTGCCCCCTCCCTTTCCCCTGCTTGTGTTCTCTCTTTCTCTCAAATAAAATCTTAAAAAAAAAAAAAAAAGGAATAGGATGCTTAGGGGTACCTGGGTAGCTTGGTCAGTTAAGCCTCTGACTCTTGGTTTTGGCTCAGGTCATGCTCTCAGGGTCCTGGTATCAAGCCCTTCATTGGGCTCCACGCTCAGCTGGAAGTCTGCTTCCCCTCCCTGCATCCATCTGCCTCTGACTCTCCCCCCACTCCCCTTGTGCCCTCTCTCTCAAATAAATAAACACATGTTTAAAAAAAGAAGAGTCAGACACTTAACCAACTGAACCCCCTAGGTGCCCCAAAAAAGAACATTTTAGAAGTCAGTTATTGGTTTCTTTCCTAAAAGATGAAAAAAATAAAATCTCTACAACACGAAAGTTGAGGAACATGTTAAACTGAGGGTAGAAATGCAAAATGTTCTGGCTTACATAAAGAAATAATGCATAAAAATCTGAAATATGATAGAGTATTTTTAGAGTGGTGACAGTCAAAGGCTGAAAACTCTGTCATGTTGTAGGAAACATGGAACATTTTCAGAATATAGAGGAGAAAATTGAAGAAAAGAAACTGATCAGGAAGATGATAGATGGGAAAGAATAGTAGAAATTTTGTTTTAATAAATTAAATGAGAAAAACAAGGACATAGCATTAGCTGACAGTGAGGAAAAACTATCTAGAGCTAAATAAAACCTTAAATTCAAAATTTGAAAAGGCTCTGTCTTGTTCTTGGTAAAGTTAACAAAATATTCAACATGTAGGAATATCCTGGCAAAAATTTTAATATCAAAAGAGGAAGAAGGAAATTTTGTAAAAAACAAATTAAAAGTGTCCAGGTTGAAAAGGAGTGTTAAGTGTAAAAAAAAAAAAAAAACCAAAACATTAAGCCCCCTTCTGATTATTCCTCCATGGTATTTAATCGCAGAAGACAATGGAATAATATCAACCATCTTTTAAGGGGGAAATAAAATGACGTAAAAATTCTACACTTTGTCAAATGTTTTGGGTGTTCAAAAGTCAGAGATATCCTGAGATAAGAAAGAACTCCAAAAAGTAATAATTATTCTTCCTTTCTTAAGAAAAATTCTCAATTATGTATTCCAGTTAATTGAATAAGTCCAAGGCTGAAGAAAGAGCTCTGGTTCTGCTCTGGTGCTATAAACCCCCTACCGCCTGTTCTCACCGTTACAATGAAACAATTTGTACAAAATACAAAAACAACTCCTTGAGATCTGAAAGGTGAACAAAAGGATGCAGGTTTTGGAGAGGAATTAAATCATGTAGGGTTGTATTTGTGTTAACCTTTTTTTTTTTTTTTTTTTTTTTGGTTCCTCTCTTAAAGCTTTGTTTTAAGGGCAGGCTCCCTTTCATGCAAAGGCAAGATGGTCACAGTAGCCCTGGCAGCTAAATCTCTGCTAGAAACCTTGTCTTTCTGGCCAGGAACCAAAAAACGCAGACCCTGTGGGCCAGATTGTATGGGGAGACACAGAGCCCAGGCTAGGTCTGTTTTTTGTAATTCCTTGAGTAGCTGCTTAGAAAAAGAAATTCAGCCAAAGCCAACTGGTAAGTTAGAATGAAATGCTAAATATATTCAAAGAATCAAAGAGAAGGCAAGAAAGTGGAAATGATATAAAAAAAAAGAAGAAAAATTAGACCAAGAAAAACTGATAACACAATGGTAGACTAACTCCAAATTATTATTATTATTAATATTATATTAAATGTTAATGATTTATTTTGATGTTCTATTAAATGTTATGGTAATTATTATATATCATATTATTACATTATTTTATTTATTTTAAACGTTAATTATTTTTATTATATTATATTAAATTATTATTATATTAAATGTTAATGGTATAATCACTCCAATTATAAGACAAATATAAACAGAGTGGATAGAAATATATTCTTCCTGAAAAGGCATACAAATATAAACAGAGTGGATAAAACTATATTCTTCCTGAAAAGGCATACTTTAAATATAAAGACACGTAAAGATTAAAAGTAAATGGATGGGAAAAAGACATGCCATGCAAACTGTGTGCATAAGAAGAACGAAATCATTATTTTAAATACTACATAGAATAGACTTCAAGACAAGAAAGTTACCAGAAACAAATGGGATATTTCATAATGATAAAAGGAACAGTTTATCAGAAAGACACAACAGTTATAAGTATGCATGTCAACAACAGAATCTCAAAATACATGTAGCGAATGTTGACAGAATGAAAGGAAGAAATAGATAATTCCACAATTACAGTATTTTACATATAACACTCCTCTTCCAGAAATTGATAGAACAACTGGACAAAAAAAAAAAAAAACATTCAGGAGAGCCACAGAATATCTGAACACCACTGTTGACCCCTTTGATGTCATTGATATTTATAGAACACTGCATCCAACAGCGGTAGACTGTGCATTCTTTACAAATGCACATGGTGTATTCATGGCGATAGATCGCGTGCTGGGCCACAAGACAAGTCTCAATAAACTACACAGGATTTAAATCATACAAAGTGTATTCTCTGACCACAATAGAATTAAACTGAAATTAATAATAAAAAGAGATCCAGAAAAACCATGAATACCTGGAAATGAAATAGCATATTTCTTTTTTTTTTTTTTAAACATGTAATGCTTCCTGAATTTGCACGTCATCCGTGTGCAGGGGCCAAGTTAACTTTCTCTGTGTGGTTGCAACTTTAATATATGTGCTGCCGAAGTGAGCACATGGAATAGCATCTCTCTGAAAGATTCACGGGCCGAAGACAAAATCACAAAGGACATTAGAAAATACTTTGAACTGAATGATAATGAATTCAAGTTTACAGGAGGCAGAGGAAGCAATCTCAAGAAGGAATCTATAGGTTTATACACTTATATTAAGAAAGAAGAAAGATCTAAAATCACAAACTAAGATCCCACATTAAGAAACTAGGAAAAGAAGAGCAGAGTAAGAATAAAGCAAGTAGAAGGAAGGAAATTACAAAGAGAAGAGAATAAGACATTGAAAGAGAACAGACAATAGAGAAAATTAACAAATCTAAAAGCTGGTCCTTCGAAGAGATCCACAAAATTGATGAACTTTTAATGAGACTGATGAAAAAAGGGAGAGAACACAAATCACTAATAGCAGGGATGAGGAGGGATTATCAATCACAGATCCTTCAAAAATTTAAAGGATAATAAGAAAATACTATAAGTATCTTTTTTTGTCAACACATTAAAAAAACTTAGACAAAATGGACAAATTTCTTGGAAAATACAACTTATCAAAAATGACAAAAGATAAAACAGAAAATCTGAATAGCCTTATTATATGTATTAAAGATCAAATTTATTATCTAAAACTATCTCACTGAGACAAATCTAGGTCCCAGTGGTTTCAATGGTGAAGCCTATGAAAAATTTCATGAAGAAAAACTTACCTTACACGAATTTTTTTCAGAAAATAGAAGTGATCGCTGCACAACTTATTCTAAGATGCTAGCGTTACCTTTATAACAAAACATTCCAAGAAATTACAAAAAAAACTACAGATCAACATCCCTCATAATTATAGTTATAAAAATCATTAACAAAATATTAGCAAATGGGCAACAAGGGTCAAAAAGTACAAACCTCCAGGAATAAAATAAGTAAGTGATAGGGACGTAGTCCACAGCATGGTGACTGTAGTTAATAATACCATCTTGTGTATTTGGAAGTTGCTATGAGAGGAGATCTTTGAAGTTCTTATCACAAGAAAAATAATTTTTTGCAGCAATGTATGTGCTTATTGTGGCTTATTGTGATGATCATTTTGTAATATATACAAATATTGAATCATTATATGGTATACCTGAAACTAATGTAATCTCCTACGTCAATTATACTTTAGTAAAAAATAAATGGAATCCAACAAGACAGAAGATACATCATGCCTAAGTAGAGTTTATCCTAGGAATGTAAGGTTGATTTAACATTTGTGATGAATCAATATAAATCATTATATTAACAGAATACACTAAAAAATCATCTTATTTTTATAGATGATGAAGCATTTGACAAAATTCAACCTCCTTTTTTTAAAGATTTTGTTTATTATTTATTTGACAGCAAGAGAGCACAGCAGGAGGAGTGGCAGAGGGAGAGGGAGAAGCAGACTCCCGCTGAGCAGGAAGCCAATAATCCCAGGGCTCTGGGATCATGACCTGAGCTGAAGGCAGACATTTAACCGACTGAGCCACCCAGGCGCCCCAAAATTCAACATCCTTTAATGATATAAACTTTCAGTGAACTAGAAATAGGGAACTTCCCCAAATTGATAAAGGGCATCTACAAGAAACCTATAGCTGATATGCTTAATAAAGGACTGACTTGTTGTCTGCTGAGGTTGGGAACAGGGCAGGAGTGTGTGCTTTCAGCACTTGCTTGGCCTTCTGAACTCAAAAGAACTGCATTTGTAATCATACCTTGCATTTCAGACTACAGAAGCTTGAGCAGTTTACGCTCTCTGAGGCTGTTTCTGCATCTATGAAGTGAGTATAATAATGCTTGTTTTGGGAGTTGGGTTAAGTACCTAGCACAATGCCTAACAGCAAAGATGTTAATAAATCTGAGTGTTACATTAGTATCTACCCGATAGTCTATAAGCTCTCTGAACGCAGAAACCATTTCTCTTTTATTTATTTCCATCTCTTCAGTGCTTAGCTCAGTACCTAGCACAAAGTGGATATTATGCAAATATTTGTTGACTAAATTATTAGGATTAAAACGCTGATGAATGGGACCTTAAAGATTCTTTAGCTTTCTAAATGAAATTCCAAGACTGGGCCGTTCCCACTGAAAAATAGTTTTCTCTGATTTGTTTGATGAAGTTTGTGTTGAGTCGTTTATCTTCACTTGATCCTTGGTTCCTCTGGGGGAGTCCTGTTAACCCTGGACGCTTTGATTACAAGCTCTGAGACGAAACAGATGCCTTGGCACTGTACTCAGGACCCGCTCTTCTAAGTCTGTTTCTCCAGTGAGCAGTCCTTCAGTCAAGCTAAGTTCATTTCTTCACCCTTCCCTGAACACTTTTGCATTGTACCACTTCAGCCCTTGCTTGGGTCATGTGCTCTGCCTCAAATGCCTCCTTCCCTCTTTCCTCTGATCAACATCCTACCCCATCTTCCAGTCCTCTCCCTCAAGAGACCTTCTCCCATCTGACCTTTATCTTATCAGAAATGTTATTTCCGTACCCTGAACTTTGGAGGAAATATAATTTAGAATTAAAAAAACCCTCCTGCCAATGAAGAAATTCCTCTCCACTAAATATAGGAAAAGCAGAAAACAGTTTGGTTATTGAACCAGACTGTGATGGGCGTCACAGGCCATCTGCTAACCAGTTGCACAGACAGAAAGAAATCTCAGCCTTCTATACAGCCAAGCAGGTATAAGCCACTGCATGCATGTTCTCAAGAAAAAGTACTAGACCTCAAGAAAGAAGCTTCAATAGCACCCTTTGTCACACGTAGTTCATCCTGAATTCATCTGGTAATTGGGTGGCTATCTTCCTTGATCCAAAGGAAAAATAACGTTTCGTATCTTTACCACGAGAGGTAGTTTTGCAACTTGGAGTCAGGTGTCCTGCTGAAGTTAGGATCCTACCCTACCATGGAAACTGGGAGATGGGGGTGATATCTTCTTCAATTACAGGTTAAAGAGACAGCCCCCAAATCCTTGAGAAAAACATTTCTGGGTTGTAAAACTGTCAAGAGGCTTATTTAGCTTTTTTACAGATTTACGTATGTCTCAAAGAGGCAGAAAAAGAATTTAGAGACACAAATTTTCTGAAGTAAACGCTCTAATAAAAGGGAAGTGGGGGTCTCTTCCTTTTTTTATATGCTAGAGAGACGTAAAAATGTGTTTTTGAATTTGTATTTGCCCTTACAAACTCATATAGCCTTTTTGGTTAGCGCCATTAAAATGCTACTCCATTGTTAGAGGTATTTGTATACTCCTCATCTTTTTCCTGCTGGATTGTGGTAGAAAAGGCGTCCTATGCATTTGTGCTGTGGCACCTGATGTGTCCCAAGTACATGACTGGAGGTTAATTAAAATTGATTGGATAATCAGTATGCCCGTGTGGTGTAATACCCAAAGTTTGGTTATATTGCAAAGCCACTTTACTCTCAGTTATGGACCATCTATTCTGCTATCACGGTGTTAAGTTTGATAAATGCACTTTGGAGGAAAGAATTAAAAATCAATTTCAAGGGCAAGGTCTACATATTGCTAAGTTCTACTTAAAATTTCATCATGGCTTCTAAATGTCACAGTCAGAACCTTCGGCATAGAAGGGATGGCACTGAAATCATGAGTCAGAACACTGATACACATGCAAGAGACAACAGGCCCGCAAATGAATGTGCAGGACTCCAGGTCCCAGACTTGTCACCCATCTGTCCTGTGTATTATTAGCATTTACCTTTCTATTCACCCCATCTCTGGCTTTGATCATCAATTAATGAGCATCCCCAATCTCTTCTGGCTTGCATCCCCTGAGTCGCTGTGGTCCTCTGTGGCTTGGCCTCAACTTACTGTCTTGGGAACTGCCTCCTCGAGGAGCCCAGGTAGGTGCACCACATACATTTTATGGAAACTTCCTGTTTTCCTGGTGCTGGTACTAGAGGAATCAGTGTTTAAAAAATAGTCCCTATGGCTGCGAAGTTGGAAGGATGCCATGTGTATTGAATTTGGCTAAGCCAAGCAAAACCTAAGAACTTCAATAGTGAATAAAATTGTGAGAGAAAAAGGATAAAGTCTTCCACTCTTTGAGGGCTTATCGTTGAACAGCTGTGGTAGGTTGGAGTTTACGCTTGAGAGAGAAAAGCCCAATAAAATGGGGGAATTAATGAGGTTTGGTGGGGAGCACAGAGAAATGGAACACTCTGCAAGGGAAAGGCCAGGGAGAACTTCCCGGGGAGATGGTGAGGGAAGAATGGACTTAGGATAACATGTCTAATGAGGATTTTTTTTATTAGTTTGCTCTGTGGTGTATGGTTAGAGCCTGTACTGATTAAGGGCAGTATGACAACTACCCACGCAAAAGTCTTCAACAAAATCTGCGTTGCTCACTAATGCTTTTAATATGAATGAATTCTCTTTAGGTAATGCAACCAGTGTGGAATTTGGGGTGGTCAAGCACATAATGAGCAAAAAGAGAGACTCCATATGGGGACATCTGACCTCTGGGTTCCACTAGCCTTTGTGAGTGTGAACTTAAAATTATTTTCACAAAGGTGATGACTCCTGACTCTCTTCTAACTTTCTTAAGGCTGGGATAGAGACAGTGGTTTAATTAAAACATAATTCAGAGATTAAGTGGATTAAAGAAGAATTTCCCAACAGTGGTATTGCTGAATATTGGTATGATTTCAAAAAAAAGTATTCAAGAATCAAATGGGGGTGGAAAAGTTCTTTTATCTCTTTTTAAAGATGAAGCCTCCTTTTCAAGATACATTTTCATTGGACCAAGATGATAGTATGGCCTGGACTACTTAAACTTGCGAGCTGACCTCTTTGACGGCCCCTCGGCTTGGCAGGACATGGCTGGAGTAGCTCCCGCTCCACAACTAGGGGCAGTGTGAGGTGGTCTTCAGCTACTGTTCCCACAAAGGCTGAGGGCCTCTCAATCTCCCCCGCCCCCACCGCGCAGAGCTGTCTCCCCTCAATTTCTCACATTTTCATAGAAAGCCATTCCACTTGCACTCAGCTGTCTTGATTTCACATGTTCACATCTGCTACTTAATATTGTTTTCCAAGTATGTGAAAACTTTTATACAGAAGAAGATGATTTTGTTTGGTTTAAGAAGTCAAAAACATCCTCTAACTAACGCACCCATTTTTCTCAGCTATTAGGATTGTGATAAGAAAAACAACTGTTTTTCTTATCCCACCCATCTCATTAAAAGCTGTCATTCCCCCTGGAGCTCAAGCCGGAAACTGTAAGACTAGCTCTAACACTACTCTTCCCTTCATATCTCATGTCAGATCTATTGCCAAACCAAAGTACTTTTATTTCAAATTACAGCAGGACTCTGGCCACTTGCCTCCATTTACATGGCCGCCAGTCGCCATCCCTCTGATCTGGGCTACTGCAGTAGTCCCCAGTGTGGTTTCTGTGCGTCCATTCTCCCCGTTTGGTTATCACAAAGCAGGGGCAGGGTTCTACTTAACATGTAAATGGACTCATGTCACTTTCCTTCCTAAAACCTTTCTAAGGTTTCTCAAAGTGTTTGATAAAGTACAAACCCCACAACATGCCTGCATAACGTTTGACCCTGCTTACCCTTCTGAGCACGTTTTGGGCTATTTCCCCCTAATGCTTTTGTTTACTAAATTGCTTACCTCGTTCCATTGTATTTGGATGAATAGTATTCGCAGACTTACCAAAGCTTAGCCCATGGAATGGTTCTGACAGCTTATACTCAACCATACGCCAGTGGCATTTCTAAGGTTCCTCACTAACATATTTAACCTTAGATGAAGTTAAATAATGCAACGTGAGTTTACCTACTGCAGACATATGTCTTTCCCAATTAAACTTGAAACTGCTCTCTACCTCTTCCAAAGTGTCAACTTTCTTTAGTTGTTTGAAGTCGTACACATATTTCTTTCAGCATTTTAATTTTGAATCTATAACAGTATACAAAGTATCACACAGGCAAAGTGTATATCATATGTAAACACATTACACAAATTTATTTCTGCCTTGATCACCATGGAAAAGCGTTGGACATATAAAAAAAATTTGATCTTTGGGACTCCTGGGTAGCTCAGTAGGTTAAGAGCCCGACTCTTGATTTCAGCTCAGGTCATGATCTCAGGGTTGTGAGATTGAGCCCCATGTTGGCTCAATGCTCAGCATGGAGTCTGCTTGAGATTCCCTCTCCCTCTCCTTCTATCCCTCTCCACTTGCACACACATGCTCTCTCTCCCAAAAAAAAAAAAAAGTCTCAATCTTCTTCAATCTTAATCTTAAAATTTTCTGAGTAATTGGTCAGTGTTATGGGGTTTTTTAAGGGGAAAACAGCTGGGAAAAGCTGCAATCATAGCTAAGCCAAAAAGTTTGGTGTGTTTCCTTTTAATCATCAGAGACCCCAGCAGATGGACAATCAGCATGGGACTTGTGTCAAAAAATGGTAAAAAGGACACATTTAATTAGTCATATCAATCATCTATCACATTGGTGGTTTCCACTTTTCTTAGTCTTAGATGGCAGACTCAAATTAGATAATTTGAAGAGTTTAATAAAAGGACTGTTTATAGAGATATAGGTAGGGTTGAGGAATAGTAAGTAGGAATGGTATGGTATTGAACAATGGGGACAATTGAGCAATGTATATATTTCTGTGGAATTTGAGTCTACTTATTAGAGCAATTAGCCTATTCTAATACGTAAGTGAGCTTTTAAAATTTATAATTAATTTAAAATATATTTAAAATATATGTTACCTATATATATTTCCAAGTTAATTATTAAATAGATAGTAAATGTATATGGATCAAAAATCAAAAGAATAAAAGGTTTGCAGTGGGAAGTCTGTCTCCCTCTACTCCTCACAGGCAACCATGCTTGTTAGTGAATTTGTGAGTCTTCCACAGATATATTGTATATAAACAAGCAAATAAAAATATTCTTTTTTTAAACATAAATCTTAGTAACAGTGTATGTACTTACTCTGTATTGCTTTTTGTTCTAAGAATTTTACATTCAGGGGCGCCTGGGTAGCTCAGTCAGCTGAGCCTCTGACTCTTGGTTTAGCCACATGTCAGGATGTCAAGGTTGTGAGATTGAGCCCCAGGTCAGCTCCACGCTCAGGGGGAGTCTGCTCGAAGATTCTCTCCTTCTACCCCTCCCCTGCTTCACGCACACGTGCACGTTCTCTCTCTCTAAAATAAATAAATGAATAAAGAAATAGAGAAAAACAAGAATTTCACATTTATTAACTCCCTGAACCCTCCAAAAGATATACACTGTTATAACCCCTAATTTACAGATGGCAAAGCTGAGGAACAAGGAAAATATATGACTTTTTGAGATCACATAGCTTGTAAGTACTGGGGGTAGAATTTGAACCTCGGCTATCTGATTCTAGAGTCTATCTTCTTAACCACTAAATTGTATGGATTCAGAGATAACCAGAAGTAACGTAATAATGTACTTAATTCTGCATATTTTATAAAGATAGTATTGTACTCTTCTTAACGGTATAGTAATGCATTTTTTAAAAAATCCAGTTTATTCCCTTCTACTAGTTAAGAAATTATGTACTCTCTCTTTTTTAAGTCATTACTCTTAAAAATATAACATGTATACTCAACATAATAAAGTCAACAATTAGTATTTCTATTCTTATTCAAAATTCAGAAGGAATTTGCATGTGCTTTGGCTGGGTAGCACATGACGATTACCCAGGCAGACGTAGTACAAACCTGAATCCCAGACCCACATCGGAGCAAGCCTACGGTGCGCATCTCTCAGCAAGTCTGCTGTTTTATTTTTATAATTTTTCCCATGCAGAAAAGGAGAAAAAGAGCTCCTTCCCATATTGGCTTCCTTTGTAAGTACACAGACTTTTCTTCAAGGACCCTGTAAGTGACTCCTGACATGTTTCAGTCTAAGGGCTGCTCTCCTGTTCCCTGAATCAGCTAGCCATGTCTCCCAAATTCTAGGTTCCTGAAATTGACTTTTTTCTCCCAGAAGTGCCAACTTTTGTCCATCTTTGCCTACTTCTGTAATTTTAACTTACTCTTCATTTTTTCTGGCTTTTAGGGATCTTTTGTACTTCTGTATGAGCTCAGCAAAACCTTAGAAAAATATGTGAGTTGTAATTTACCTAGTAGCTCATCGTTTTTGACAACGGAGGAGGGGATTTCAGAATGCCCTGTCTGCCGTACTGCCTAAGGCGGAACTCATGGAGTGATCTTTTCAAAATGTAAGCTTTGTACCCTTACTTAGAATATTTTAATGGGGTCTCAATAATCTTAGAATAAAGGTTAAAATATATCTTTGACATGGACTATGAAGACCTCCTTAATGTAGTTGTAATTTTGCATTTATTTGAGTTATCATTTTATTAATGTCTGGCAGCCAGTCTCCAAGATGCCCTATGATTCCCACCTCCATGTATTTGCACCTTGTGTAGTCCTTTCCCATACTGACTGAGGCTGGCCTATGGAACCCAGTATACTGTGGAAATTACTGTGTGTGACTTCTCAGGTGAAAGCATGGAAGCCTTTTTTATTTCTGCCTTGCTGTCTTGGATAGCTCATTCTTGGGCTAGCCAGCTACCATATCATAAGGTTAGGCAACCTTCTGTCAATAGCTATGTGGGTGAGCCATTTTGGAAACATATCTTCCATCTCCAGTTGAGCCTTCATCTGGCCAACATCTTGACTCTTGAGAAACCTTAGCCAGAACCACACAGTGAAACCATTTCCAAATTCCTGACTCACAGAAATTGTCTGAGATAATAATAATCACTGTAGTTTTAAACCACTGGGTATGGAAGTAAATTATTGTGTGGCAAGAGATAATGATAGATAACCAACACAATGTCCACCTCTTTTCCAATACCAAACACTTTACAAGGCAGGGATTCTGTTAGGTTTTATTTTTTATTACATGACCTGTGCCTGACATATAGTAGGGACTAAGTAAATGTTTGCTGAATTGATAAATAAAGCAATGAATGTAAAGATTGCATGTCCTGTTCTTCAGAAATGACCAGAAGAACACCATGGTGGTAAGATGCTAGAATAATTATCCTGACATAATATAGTGACCTGTATTTTCCTTATGGACTGAGAATTTTTGAACCTGGAGTGTGCAAATGTGGAAGATGCTGTATTTATGGAGTTTCAAAATATTTGGGCAGTGAAGCACAACAACAGGGATGGGGCTGAGGAAGTAGTTCTCATCATTAAGCCCTTAAAAGAAAACAAAACATCACAAACGATCCAAATGACTTTGGTTCTGTTCCAAAGTAAGAATTAAAAGATAAAGGAATTTGAGTGTGTGGGTTTCTTTGGGTACATACGTGTTCACCACAGTGACAGTGATGGTGGTGATAGTAGCCCTGAGAATGGGGGTAGGAATTGTGTTGGTGATGGTTTTAGAAAAGGATAAAAATAAAACAGCAATGCCGTATTGTACCAACCCATTGAAGAATCTGCTCTCTAGCTGATGGTTTCATCTCAGACTTTTTAAAAAGATTTATTTATTTATTTGAGAGAAAGGGAGAGAACAAGTAGGATGAGGGAGGGGCAAAGGGCAAGGGAGAGACATGTTAGGCAGACTCCTTGCTGAGTGTGGAGCCCAATGCAGGGCTTGATCTCATGACCCTGAGATCAGGGCATGAGCCCAAATCAAGAGTTGGACGCTTAACTGACTGTGCCACTCCAGTACCCCTCATCTCATAGATTTTCTCTTCTGCCCTGTGATGATTTCCTTTTATTTTCCCAGATTGCCTCACACCTTCCCTCTGCTTCTCCAGCCTTTACCCTTCCAACAAATGGCAATTTAAGTCCTATCTCCCTGATTTGTCCAGCTCTCAGGGATAACTCTCCCTGAACTTTATATTGCATTTATTGTCTGTGGATCCTTCATTGGGGTCTTAGCTGGTATTACTTCATAACATGGTTAGTGTACTATTTGCTTGATTCCTTTCCATGAGACAGAGAGCATTCTTAGGCAGGAGCAAGACTCCCTCAGTTGGAGTTACCATTCAGAGCAGTGGGGAGCACACACAGACTAAAACGGGGCTACCTGAGGAAGGATGGAGGGCTAGTCCCAGAGTCCCTGAGGATCAGTATCAGTTTCTTACCTTAGTGGTAAGTGTAGAGAGAGACTTCAATGAAGCTAGAGTCGGGAACTGGCGAGGAAGTGGACCGGGAGGCAGGAACTCACTTTTTTTTTTTAATTGAAGTACAACTGACATACAATATCCTATTAAATGTTTCAGGTGTACGTCATAGTGAGTCAATATTTTTAGACATTATAAAATGATCCCCATGGTAAGTTTAGTTACTTTCTGTCACCCTACAGAGTTATTATAGCACTAGTGACTATATTCCCTGTACGTTATATCTTCATGACTTATTTGTTTTATAACTGGAAGTTTGTACCTGTTAATCTCTTCTTCTTGGGTACCGTCTACATGGTCCCCAGGACAGAACACCCAGCTCAAAGTTGGAGATCCACACTGATGCTCCTTCCCCGACTAGACTGTAAATTCCTCAAGGATTGGTATTTTCATGTATCTCTTTGTATCCTCAGGATATCACATAGTGCTCTAAACATAGCTGCCCAGAACATTTAAAAATTTTAAATATTACCTAAACTTTAATCGTTTTACTGTATTTTCAAATTTTACTGTATTTGTATTTTATCCTCATAGAGCTTTGTGAGGTAAGAATTACAATCTTCATAGACAGATAAGAGGACTTATGTAGTTGTAAGTGGTGTATATATATATATGGTCCAAAAATGGATCATTTTTTTAATGAATCCCCAAAATGAAACAAAATTTACAACATTGTCTGAACTAAGAATGTACATACCCTCATAGAGCTCACTTAGACAAACCTTAATGAATAGATAAGAATCATTTGTAATCAGAAAATATAATTATACAAATAGGATTTGCTAAATAATATGGCTTTTTTCCTTAAAATATTTTCTCCTTCATTACATGTGTCTAAATTACTATTATTAACCCTGAATTAATAAGGTCCAAATTAATATGATTCAATTGCTGTGTGATATGTTAAAATATTACTTTGTACTTGTTCCCCCTACTCTTGCTCCTTCTACCACTTCAAGCAAGTGTCCAGGCCCTGGATAATTCCTAGGATTTTAATTTATTTTTTATTTTTATGATTTTGGCAAAGCTAAAACCTAAAACTGCTTGAAATCAAAGGATCTTCACATCTTTGTTGGAGCCTAAATTCACTGAAGAGATTATGCCATATGCTTTTGAGGAGCAGTTAGGAAAGAGAAGAATGGATATAAAGCAGAAGTCCCAACCCCATCCATCAAGAAATGCCTTTGGGACACACAATGTCTTTGAAATGCTTTAAATCGGATTTGTATAGGTGGGGTGAACTCTACTCAATTTGATACCATCCCTTCCTCCTCATGACATTTGATTTGGGAATTCTGCTAGAAGCTAATAGTAGGGGAAAGAGAGAACCTTTTCTAGACTTAAGACAGCGTGAGGCCATGAGGCAGGAGAAAGCAACTCTTAGCATAAGGTGCATCTAGAAGGAGTTGAAGGTGGAAAGCACCTTTCACTGTCTGAAATCAAAAAGTTGAATTTATTGGTTGTTTTGTAGGGAGAGATCTTCTGGGCAGGCAAGATCTCATTGAGTAATTCAACCCACTGATCTCACATGGGGTTTTGGTGTGTGTGGGTTGTGTTGTTTTCAGAGGCGGTAGAAGCAGGTTCACTGGAGGGAGTCCACCACCTATTG
The DNA here is from genome assembly GCF_002007445.2 of Ailuropoda melanoleuca. Lineage (NCBI taxonomy): Eukaryota > Metazoa > Chordata > Mammalia > Carnivora > Ursidae > Ailuropoda > Ailuropoda melanoleuca. The sequence goes on along the minus strand of NC_048223.1, from coordinate 17,450,585 downwards.
GCTGCCTCCCAAAGCACAAGACTTCCAGAGCTATGTGCTCATTGAATCCAGCAGCCATTAATCAAATAGGCTTAAAAACCATTCTGGTGTTTACTTGTTACCATGGCTATAAAACTACCAGTCTTTTTCTAGAAGAATGGATTTTAATTTTTTATTTTGCTTAATTCTCAGAAAGATGGAACCCTGAGCTCACGTTTGCTGCCTAGACAAAGAATTCCATGCCCACATAGAGCTCTCAAATGGAGCTTCCAGACCCGTAGGGATCACTGGGTTTTGGACATGAGGGTGTGAGGGTCAACTATAAGCACCTAGAGTTAAAAGGCTCTTCTCTTGTTTTCAGCTGTCATGGAGATCACATGGCTTCTGCTTTTCTCTCTGAAAGGAATTGCCCCAACAGCTACTAATAGTGAATTATCCAGCAATCCAAGGAGATGGGGCCCCAGAGAAAGATTTGAGTTGATTTAAGGAAAGTAAATAAATGTGGTAGTTCTTTCACAACTTCGTCTATAAGCTGGTACCATTTCCTTCATTGTATGTATGGAGAGATTGATACACGCATGTCACTAAAAGATGGGATTGGAGGTTTCATTTAAATTGAATGTAGAGGGCAAGGGAAGGAGTCTGTAGCAGAAGCGTGCATGTCTTTGCTTCTCGAAAGAAACCCATTCTCTCTCTCTCTCTCTCTCTTTTTTTTTTTTTTAGATTTTATTTATTTGTTTGAGAGAGAGAGAGCATGAGAAGGAGAGAGAGGCAGACTCTCTGGTGAGCACAGAGCATGATGTGGGAATGGATCCCAGGACCCTGAGATCATGATCTGGACGAAGTCAGACGTTTCACTGACTGAGCCGCCCATGCATCCCGGAAACCCATTGTTTCTGAATGAAGGACTGGGCTAGATCCTTCCTAGGGTAAGTCATAATCTAACGTATTGATTCTGTTAATGTTGCTTTTAATAGAACTATGATGGCAGATTCCACATTTTAGAGTATAAATGCATGATTGTTAAGCCAAATCTATTCATTCATTAATACCAGCAAAAAGTAAATAAGCTTGGTTATTTTACACATAATGCTCTAGGTTTGCAAAATGACTTCATGTCACTTATTTTATACTAAACAAAAGCCCGTATATCTTTTGGAGTAGGAGATAGTAGAAGCGTACGGAACTCCTGGGTGGCCTCTTCCTAGCTCTAGGGCTGCCATTGGCAAGAGTGATGACAGGACCACAGAGCTCCTGGTGCTCTAGCGAGACCCTCATCCCCAGCTGAAGGCCTTACCAGCCCCCTCTGCTTCAGAGTCTTTTGGGTTTTTCTGTCATGTGCTCTAGTCCTTTCCACATTAGCCACCATAGACTAAAGCATGATTTTTCAAGTCTTCCAAGATTAGGTGGACTCTCATCCCCATAAGGCTCTGTGCACCCCCTAATCCTTCTGTCCCTCTTTCCACCTATCTCCAAAGCCCCTAAACCTCTCACTGCATCTTCTGGAACTCAGTCATCCGCAATATCTCCTATGCTCTCAGCATCTTCTTTTATTTCCTTTTCTTACCTAATTGCTATGGTTAGGTACTGTGTTGAATAGGATGGTAAGAGTGGGCACCCTTGTCTTGTTCCTGATGTTAGAGATTTCAGCTTTTCACCATTAAGTATCATTAACTGTGGGCTTGTCATATATGGCCTTTATTATGTTGAGGTGTTTCCCCCACTCAACCTACTCTGTTGAGAGTTCTTTTTATCATAAAAGGATGTTGAATTTTGTCAAATGCCTTTTTGGCATATATTGAGATGATCACGTGATTTTGATATTTCATTTTATCAATGTGGTGTATCACATTGATTGATTTGCATATGTTGAAATATACTTGCATTCCAGGAATAAATGCCACTTGATCATGTTGTATGATCCTTTTAAAGTATTGTTGAATGTGTTTTGCTAGCATTTTGTTGAGAATTTTTGCATCTGTAATTCATCAGGAAAATTGCCTCTAGTTTCCTTTTCTTATAGTGTCCTTTGCTGGTTTTTGTATAAGGGTAATTCTAGCCTTGTAAAATGAGTTTGGGAGTTTTCCCTTTTCAACTTTTTGGAAGAGTTTGAGAAGGATTGTTAATAATTTCTTTTTTGGGGGGAGGAGCGTGGAGCCCGATGCAGGGCTTGAACTCACAATCCTGAAATGAAGACCTGAGCTGAGATCAAGAATCAGATGCTTAACCAACTGAGCCACCCAGCACCCCTGTCATTAATTTTTCTTTAAATGTTTGGTAAAATTCACTCATGAAGGCATCTCCTAAGCTATTTCTGAGTTGTGAAGTTATCGATTCAATTTTTTTACTCATTATTGGTCTGTTCAGATTTTCTATTTCTTAATGATTTCTTAATGATATTTCTTATCAGGTTGTATGTTTCTAGGAATTAATCTTTTTCATCTAGACTGTCCAATTTCTTGATTTATAATTCATAGTTCACAGTAGTTCTCTTATAATCCTTTGTATTTCTGTGGTAATGTCTCTTCTTTCATTTATAATTTTATTTATGAATCCTTTTTTTCTTAGAAATCTAGCCAAAAGTTTGTTAATTTTGTTTATCTTTTTAAAAATCCAATGCTAAGTTTTGTTGATCTTTTCTATTTTTCCCCACTCTCTATTTCTGTTCTAATCTTTGTTATCTTCTTCCTTCTGCTAACTTTGGTCTTAGTTTGTTCTTATTTTTCTTTGAAATATAACATTTAGGTTTTTTAAATCACATATCTTTCTTTTTTCCCTCTATGGTATTTATTGCCACAAAATTCCCTTTTAGGGGAGTCTGGGTGGCTAGTGGATTAAGTGTCTGCCTTTGGCTCAGGTCATGATCCCAGGGTCCTGGGACTGAGCCCTCCCTCAGGCTCCCTGCTCAGTGGGCAGTCTGCTTCTCCCTCTCCCTCTGCCCCTCCCCCAACTCATGCCCTCTCTCTCTCAAATAAATAAATAAAATCTTTAAAAATTTTTCCTTTTAGAACTGCTTTTGCTGCATCTCAGAAGTTTTGATATATTGTATTTCCTTTTTGTTTGTTTCAAGATATTTTTTATTTCCCTTTTGATTTCTTCTTTAACCTGTTATTCATTCAGGAATATGTTATTTGATTTCTACATATTTGTGAAGTTTCCAATTTTTCTTCTGCTATTGATTTCTAGTTTCATACCTTTGTGGTAAGGTAAGATACATGGTATAATTTCAATCTTTTAAGATTTGCTAAGATTTGTTTTTGTTAAGAAATAACATATGATCTATTTTGGCAAGTTTTTCATGTGTGTTTAAGAAGAATGTGTATTCTCGCAACTAATGAAGCATCAAACTTTACATCGGAATCTGGGGATGTACTGTACGGTGACTAACATAATATAATAAAAAAAAAAGAAAAAAAAAAGAAGAATGTGTATTCTGGGGTGCCTGGGTGGCTCAGACAGTTAATTGTCTGCTTTCGACTCAGGTCATAATCTCAGGGTCCTGGGATCGGCCCCACATTGGGCTCTCTGCTTGGCGGGGAGCCTGCTTCTCCCTCTCCCAACCCCTGCTCATGCTTTCTCTCTCGCTCTCTCACACATGTTCTCTCTCTCTCCCAAATACATAAATTTAAAAATATATTAAAAAAAGAAGAATGTGTATTCTTCTGCTGTTGGATGGAATGTTCTGCATATGTGTTAGGTCCATTTGGTCTAATGCGCAGTTTAAGTCTCCTGTTTCTTTCTTAGAGTCAGATGTGCTACTGTTGTGGGATAAGGTCGGTTGGCCTCATATTTCCTCCTTGATTATCTAAATGATCTACTCTTGACTGACTGTGAGGCATTGAAGTCCTCTACTAATACTGTATTGTCTATTTCTCCTTTCAGATCTGTTGATACTTGCTTAATGTATTTAGATGCTCTAATGTTGGGTGTATATATATTTACAGTTCTTATATCCTTTTGATGAATTAACTCCTTTATTATTGTATATTACCTTCTTTGTCTCTTATTACAGTTTTTGACTTACAGTCTATTTTGACTGATGTAAGTATAGTTAACCCTGCTCTCTTTTGATTTCCCTTTGTGTATAAGATCTTTTTCTATCCTTTCATTTTGAACCAATGTATGTCCTTAAAGTTGAGGTGAATCTCTTGCATATAGCATATAGTTTGGGGCTTAGGTTTGCTTTTTTTAAAAAAAAATCCATTTAGTAACACATTGTCTACTAGTAGGAGAATTTAATCCATTCACATTTAAAGCAATTGTTGGTAGGTAAGGACTTACTAATGCCATCTTACTATTTTCTGGTTCTCTTGTAGTTCCTTTTTTCTTTTCTTCTCTTGCTTTCTTCCTCTGATGATTTTCTGTAATGGTATACTTTGAATCTCCTCTCCTTATCTTTTATCTACTTTTTTTGCTTTGTGGTTGCCATGAAGCTTACATAAAATACCTTATAGCTATCACAGTATATTTTATGCTGATAACAACTTTGATTGCGTACAAAAACCCTCCCCTTTTATTCACCCACCTCATTTTGTTTTTGATGTTACAATTTACATTTTTATATAGTATATAACAAATTACTGTAGCTATAGTTGTTTTTTTTTAAAGATTTTATTTATTTATTTGAGAGAGAGAGTGAGAGAGAGAGAGCATGAGTGGGGTGAGGGGCAGAGTGAGAAGCAGACTCCCTGCTGAGCAGGGAGCCAATGTGGGGCTTGATCCTAGGACTCCGGACCTGAGCTGAAGGCTGATGCTTAACTGACTGAGCAACACAGGTGCCCTTATTTTTAAATATTTATTTATTTATTTATTTTAGAGAGAGAGAGAGAACTCTAGTGGGGGGAGGGTAAAGGAAGAGGGAGCGAGAGAATCTTCAAGCAGGCTCTCCACTGAGCATGGAGCCTGACACAGGGCTCAATCCCAGGACCCCAAGATCATGACCTGAGCTGAAATCAAGAGCCAGCCATTTAACTGACTGAGCCACCCAGGTGCCCCTATAGTTATTTTTAATACTTCTATCCTATACCATTTATACTAGTGTTAAGTAATTAACATGCTACCATATTACAGTATTGGAGTATGCCCTTAACATATTAATTATGGTTATTTTAAATTCCTGGTCTGATAATTCCAACCCTCCTGACATGTCTGGTTCTGATGCTTACTCTGACTCTTCAGATTGTGTTTTTTGCCTTTTGGTATGCCCGGTAATTTTTTCTTCATGGTCAGGCATGATATTATGGGCAAACGGAGCTGCTGTAGGTAAGCCTTTCATAATGTGGTGGTGAGGTGTGGGGAAGGGGAAGCATTCTATAGTCTTCTGATTAGGTCTCAATTTTTCAAGTGAATTTATGCCTCTGGACTGTGCTTCTCAGTTTATTCTCCCCTCTTAGGTGGGTCAGGTTTGCTAAAGTGGACTGAAATTGGGCATTTCCTTCCCCGAGGTCAGTTAGCCTCTGATAACACCCCAGCAGGTTAGGCTCTGGTTAACTACTTTCTCCTGAGGTTAGGCCTTGTTAAGAAAAGCAGAGTGTTCTGGTGTATTACAAGATGATTTCTTTCCCCCTCCACTTGCCAGAAGCTGAGGGGTTTTTCTTTGATATTTACTGTGATCCTGGAGGTAAATCGCACACTCTCATGGGACACACCTACAATGGATCCTTCTGGAGGTTTTTTTTTTTTTAAAGATTTTATTTATTTATTTGACAGAGAGAGAGACAGCCCGCGAGAGAGGGCTTGTGCAGGGGGAGTGGGAGAGGAAGAAGCAGGCTCCCAGCAGAGCAGGGAGCATTCTGGAGTTTTAACTCTCACAGTTGGTCACACTGAGACTCCACCAATTTATCAACTGGGGATCAGGTTTTCCTACACTGGCACCTTTTTCCTGGGTGTTTCCACTCATGAATGAATTTCTGCTTTGGTAAGCCTTGACTCCATGGACTCACCTAACTGTCTCTCTAATCTTGGGGGCAGCAGTTTGCCCTGTGCCCTCATCTCTTGTATAGATCCTAAAAGAGAATATTATTTCAGTATTTTAAGGTTTTTACTTGTTAGGGTAAAGTGGAGATTTCTAATATCCTTACATGTGCCAGAGAAGGAAGTCTCATAGTGGTCACTTTTTGCCTTTTCAATGACCTAGTTAACAATATTTATATTAACTTTTCTGATAAGATAACTGGTGGAGCCCTGGCATCCAGTGTTAGGTGTTTACCTAAGAGAAATGAAAGCATCTGTCCATACAAAGACTTGTACGTGAATGTTCATTGTAGCTTTCTTCATCACAACCCAAAACTAGGAACAACTCAAACATCTGTCAACATGGAAATGAATAAATAATTGTGGTATACATGGGACGGTATTCAGGTATAATGGAACAAAATACTTAAATACCAACAATATTAACGCATTCCAAAAGCCAGTAAAATAAACCAGACACAGAAGTATCATACTGACTCTATTTACATGGTATTCTAGGAAGTATAATGGCAGAAAAAATATCAGTAGTAGCCAGAAACCTGAGATCAGCAGAGGGGATTGCAAATGAACATGACAGAACTTGCAGTGGTGATGGTAACACTCCATCTTATTGATGATTACACAACTATTTATTTTTAAAACTAATTGAATTGCACATGTAAACTTTGCGAATTTTATTTTATGTTAATTATACCTCAGTAAAAAAGTAATATCTCAAATAATATGTGGAAATTGAATTGAATTTAAAAAAAAATTAAAAAAAATAAAATAGTTTCAAATATGTGAACAATTTAGGCATAAAGTTCACAAAAGATATGCAAGACCTGTATGCTGAGGGTTATAAAACATTTCTAAGAGAAATTAAAGATCTAAATAAATAATGAGATAACTGTGTTCACAGATCAAAAGATTCAATCTTTTTAAAGATGTCAATTCTCTCCAAATTGATCTACAGATTTAACAGGATTCCAATAAAAACTCCAGTAACTTTTTAAAATAAAAATTGACAACCTGATTCTGAAATTTATGTGGAAATGCAAAGAATCTAGAAAAGCCAAAATAAGTTTGTGAAAGACAAAACCAAAGGACTTACACTATCTGACTTTAGACTTATTATAAAGGTATAACAATCAAGACAGTGTGGTATTGGCATGAAGATGACAAATCAATGAAACAGAATAAAGAATCCAGGAATAGACACAATTGATTCTGTCAAAGGTGAAAAGGTAATTTGTATGAGAAAGAAAACTTTTCAACAAGTTGTGCTGGAATATTTGGATATTCATATGCAAAAGTAAATATTAATCCATACATTACGCTATATACAGTAATTAATGCAAAATAGATCATAGACCTAAGTGTGAAACTGAAAATTATAAAACTTCTAGAAGAAAACAGAAAATCTTAGTGACCTCAGGTTGGGCAAAGATTTTTTAGACAGAATACCATACACACAATCCATAAAAGAATTTGATCAACTAGATTTTATCAAAATGAAGAACTTCTGTTCTTTTGAAGGTGCTGTTAGAGAAAGAAAAGACAAGAAATAGCCTGAAAGAAAATATTCACAAATCACTTATGTGTTCATGTTGTGGAAGAAGACATTCTTGTATTTTTTTCTGACAGCAAGGCCTAATTTTTCATCATTTATTGAAAGGTTTGTTATTTGCTCTTGATAAACTACTATGCTTAGAAAATTGACTCATATTCTGGGGCGCCTGGGTGGCGCAGTCGTTGGGCGTCTGCCTTCGGCTCAGGGCATGATACCAGCGATGTGGGATTGAGCCCCACATCGGGCTCCTCTGCTGGGAGCCTGCTTCTTCCTCTCCCACTCCCCCTGCTTGTGTTCCCTCTCTCTCTGGCTGTCTCTGTCAAATAAATAAATAAAAAATCTTTAAAAAAAAAAAGAAAATTGACTCATATTCTAATTTTAATTAGAGGTTTTATCAAAACCATGGATGATTTTATCAAACCATTTTAAAAAAATTTTAAGGCATGTGTTGATGAAGCTTTTACTTTTCCATTTCCGCATCCTCTCTCCCTCCCTTCCCATTATTTACCCTACTACTAGTTGTGTTACCACAGTAGAGATTAGTAGGTGGGGTGGGAGAAAGAGAAAAGCTCATAAATTAACATGCTGTCTGTTTTACATTTCATAAATAATTTAATTCTGCACTAAAGTAAACTGTTTAAATCTGAAGCTTTTCTGTTGATGGAAGGCAGAGGCCATGAGAACAAATTCTCTTGTGTGCTGCACATCTTAAAGAAAATGGTTCTTGGTCCCACTGCAAAATGTAAAGCTTTTTTTAAATTTTAATGTTTTTTTTTTATTATATTATGTTAGTCACCATACAGTACAAATGTAAAGCTTTTTATATTGAGAATCTTCTTAACTGAGAGAGATTGTTCTTTGGTGCCCACCTGAGTTAATACTCTGTGGCTTGTGCTATTAGTACTTTGAACAAAAACACCTATTCCAGAAAGAGGTCTAAGTCTGCTTGACTGGTTGAAATGAAGGCTGAAAATGATTGTATTTCTCCAAGTGAAGCAATGCTAGAGTCTTCTTGTGGAGAATTGCTGCGCTCTATGGGATCCATCATCGGCAAGATAATTGTCAATACCGTGGTGGAGTTAAACAATAACCAGGGGGGAAGCAAACTAGTGTAGCCACTCTGGAGAACAGTATGAAGGTTTCCCAAAAAGTTAAAAATAGAACTATTGTATGATCCAGCAATTGCACTATTAGATATTTACCTAAAAGATACAAAAATACAGATTCGAAGGGACACATGCATGCTGATGTTTATAGCAATGTTATCAACAATATCCAAACTATGGAAAGAGACCAAAATGTCCATTGACTGATGAACGGATAAAGGAGATGTGGTATGCATATACAATGGAATATTACTCAGCCACCAAAAAATGAAATCCTGTCATTTGCAATGATCTGAATGGAGCTAGAGTATATTACGCAAAGTGAAATAAGTCAGTTGGAGAAAGGCAAATACCATATGATCTCACTCATATGTGGAATTTAAGAAAGAAAACAGATGAACATATGGTAAGGTGGAAATGAAAAAAAAGGAGAGATGAAAACAAGCCATAGGAGACCCAATGATAGAGAACAAACTGAGGTTGATGGAGGTTAGGTGGGTGGGGGGATCGGGTAATTGGTAGTGGGTATTAAGGAGGGTACTTGTTATGATGAACTCTGAGTGTTATATGTAAATGATGAATCACTGAATTCTACTCCAGAAAATAATATTGAACTGTATGTTAACTACCTAAAATTTAAATTAAAAAAAAAATTACCAGAAATTATGGGGTATCATGGGCAGTACATATCCCTTTCTGATGATATAATTTGACAATTCTTCCATTAGGGAAATTCTTTCTCCAGCCTTTGGAAAGAAAAGGTATTCATGAAATGTTTGCACAAAAATGAATGAACTCAACTCCCTTGTCCCATAAAAATGTGTGTTTTATGAAATGGAAGCAAAAACATGGTCCCACTCTGTTGGTGGATGAGAAGGTTAATAAAAGATTGGAAATATTAAAATCTCACTTTCTATGCCAGGCGCGTCACTCAGTGTGACTCCTAGGGGTCCTCCCACTCATCAGGGAGCAGAATTCTGCCCTTTTCTTCCCATGATTGAACATACAAGTATTGAGCAATTTCAGCGGACCAAGCTCTTCTCTAGTTCCTATCAGGCATACATTGTGGGCAGAGATGGAGGTCTAAAACACATGGATGAATGGACTTCACTTTCTCTTTGAAAGAATAGAGTTGAGTGAGGCATGACAGAGATTAAAGTCTCCCCATGACAGAGATTATAGAAAGAGTGGTGGACTTCCTAACAGAGAATTCCTGCCCCTCGGAGTTCAAGTTTCCTCATCTATAAATTGAGAAAAAACGCTCATCTATTTAAAAAGGTTGCACATTCACTGCACTTTGTGGTCTTTCTTGGTTGTATGAAATTGAGAAACTACATCTAATGGTTTCTACACTTTTTGGCAAACTGGCAAAAGCTTCCAAGTTGAAAAGACACATAGAAAATGGATTTTGGATCTGGATAGTTCTGCATTTGAATCCTGTTTCTTTCATTAAAGGTCTGTGTGGTTTGGGGAAAGATACTCAATGTTTTAAACCACGTCAGTTTACAGGAATACTCATACCTACTTGTTACATTTTTTGGAAAAATTAAGTGATATAAAATATTTAAGTTATCTAGTGTGCCTCACCAAAAAATACACTTGATAAATATTAGTTATTACAAACACCAAAAGATGCTAAAAATAAGAACATTTTCTAAATATGAAACCAGTGATAAAGACAATCAGTGTTCTAGGGATTCAAAGATGGAATTTGCTCAACATATCATTTAGATTATTTTCTGTGATAGTGCTGCATAACAAGCAGTCCCCACAATCTCAGTGGCTCAAAACACCAAATGGTTAGTTCTTGTTTACGAGTTTTAACTCAAACTGTGGTCCAGTGGATCTTGGCTAGACTCAACTGGATTGGGCTGGATTTCAGGCTTAGATTTATAGTCCTATCTGCTCAAGGGCTTTTCATTTGGCTACCTGAATTACAGTATTATTATACTAAGTATATTTTTATACTTAGGGGATGAGAACCCAGAGTAAATGTTTGGAGGATAGAAATAAAATAACCAATATTTCAAAGAAAAGATTTAGAAGATCTTCTACAAAGCATGTCTTTTTTTTTTTTTATTATGGATAACTAAAACCCAGTTTAGACTAACTGAATGATAAGAGAGATTTCATTGTCAGGATTTGGAGATATCTTGTAGATTCCAAGGTCAGGACTGGAGCTAGGTCTCAGAAACAACTCAGATCAACTACATGACATATTTTCTCCATTTCTTATTTCTGTTCCACTCTCTCTGTTTGCTAATTCTCATTGTTCCTTTCTCTCTTTCATAGGATTCTTCAACTTCTCCCACCCTTGAAAATATGGTCATTGACAGCTCCCAAACTTCAATCTAAGAACCCAGAAAGGGAGTGATCCAAGTTGCTATTTCATGGATGAACTATAATTAGGACCAAATGGGTTAGTTTCCATTTCTGCGCCACTGAAGAGTAGATAGGAGGAAGATCTTCTTGAATAAATATTGCAACACTAGTAGAAACTGTGGTGGGGAGAGGAGGGCAGTTAAAATGGGATGACAGATGGACAGTCTGAGTGAGCTCTTCATGCTTGATGGCTGCCTATCTTTATAGTGATCAATCAAAAATGACTTTACAAGCAGAGAAAGACAATTATATGGTTTCTCTCATCTATGGAACATAAGAACTAGGAAGATCGGTAGGAGAATAAAGGGATAAAGAAAGGAGGTAATCAGAGGGGGAGTGAAGCATGAGAGACTATGGACTCTGAGAAACAAACTGAGGGCTTTGGAGGGGAGGGGAGTGGGGGAATGGGATAGGCTGGTGATGGGTAGTAAGGAGGGCACGTATTGCATGGTGCANGGGGGAGTGAAGCATGAGAGACTATGGACTCTGAGAAACAAACTGAGGGCTTTGGAGGGGTGGGGAGTGGGGGAATGGGATAGGCTGGTGATGGGTAGTAAGGAGGGCACGTATTGCATGGTGCACTGGGTGTTATACGCTACTAATGAATCATCGAACTTTACATCAAAAACCAGGGATGTACTGTATGGTGACTAACATAATATAATAAAAAATATTTTTAAAAAATGACTTTAAGGTTTGAGTGTGAAAAGAATACTGGTAGCTCCTGGTGGCATTGCTGAGCTTTGGAAAAAGAATGTAANGATTTTAAGGTTTGAGTGTGAAAAGAATACTGGTAGCTCCTGGTGGCATTGCTGAGCTTTGGAAAAAGAATGTAAGCTTCCTTGTGGATACATCAATATCGAGATGGTTGTGGACCATCCAGACAGGACAGTCCAGTGGCCAGTGGGAGATACAGAACTAAAACTGAGTAAAGTCCTGGGTTGTGGTGTTAGTGTTCTTATGTTCACAGTTGAGAGATGAAGCCATGAGAATAGAAGAGCACGCAGGGAAAACAACAGAAAGTGGGGGATTAAACTTTGTTTAGTATGGCCACAGACAGGAGGCTAAAGGAGGACATAGCATTAAAGCAGAATTACCACAAAACGTGGGAAGAACACCTAGTGGGTATGGTCTCCCAAAGACAAAGGAGAAAACTTTCAGTGGTGAGGTCAACAGAACCTAACACCGTATAACAATTCAGGAGAACGCAACCTGGGGTTTAGCAGTTTAGGTAAAAAAAAAAAAAAAAAAGGAGAAGCAAAATAATTGTTTCAGTTAGGAATTCTCAGCAGCAAGTCACAGAAAACTCTGACCTAGTTGGCCGACTCAAAAAAAATATTTATTCTCTCAGATAACAAGAAGTTCTGGGAAAGGAAGCCACAGGCTATAAGCCACAGCTGCCCAATAACATCACAGAGTCCCACGTTCTTTCTGTTACTCTGCTCTGTTGTCTTCAAGTTCGTCACAGGATGGCTGCTGTAGCACCAGGCATCTCATTCGAATATGATAATGTCCAGAGGAGGAAAGAGAGTGGATCTTTTTAATAGAGAGAAAACATTTAAACCTTTCCTTGCGTGTTATTGGTTAGAAGGTCACATGCCCACTGGCAAGAGGGATAAGACCACATGATTGGCTCAAACCGAACTGGGAATAGGATCAATTTCCCTGAGTATAATGCCACACAGAAAGAGTAGACACTTGGGCAAAATTTGTTCACTGCTGATGAAGAGTAGCAGAATGGATTGCAAGTAGGAAACCAATATCATCATCTCTTGTTTACTGGGAAATTGCCAGCCTAAGAGCATATGGGGGTTAAGAGACTGGTATGAAAAAGTTTGAAGTAGATTTGTGGTAAATTCAGTAGAATCCAAATGGAATAAATAAAATGTTTGTCGCATGGCAGTGGAGGCCTTTTGAAGTTAGATAACAAAGTAAATAACATTTGCTCAGAGGACCTGATCAGCAAAGTTTTGAGATAGTGAATAAGATCCAAGCCATTCATATTTTCAGGATCATAGTCATTGAAATTTCTGACACTAGTTTAGGAAAAATTCAGAGGCAATGGAGCTTTTCTAAGTGCCTATAAAATATCCCGTTTATTCAGTTAGGAGGGTTTAGATACAACCCTGACTTGTCTTTATTCAAGAATTAACCTACTCTATTATCTTACTGATTAGAAATCAGACGATTCCTGAAAACTGTAAGCACGATGTGGCAAGAAAGCAAATAAGTTACCTTATTATTGAATCTCCCATAAACATGAATGAGTGAGTATTTTTTATTAATGTTGCTTTCCTCTGAAGAGATGTTATGGGCACAGTCAAAATGCTCGAGTTTTTCACTGTATGGTTACTGTATGAGAAGGATCAGATATCATTTTCTTTAAGTAACCCCCCTTTGTTTTGTGGGGGTGGTGGTCAATGTGAGATATACCTGCCCAACAGAGAATTCTGCTTTCCCGTCAGTACTATAAAACAGGGTTTCAGAATTGTTTCCCTGGGCTGTTGAAAATTAGACTCAAGAGGACTTCACCTGTTTGGAAATATAAAATCGGAACCTTGACCTTGACTGTTAAATTTTCTTCCTATTTATAAATTTTCTTCCAAGTTTCTTGTGTGGGGATGTGGGTTATAGTCATAGGAATTTCAGATAGCGTGAGCATAAATTACATCTGTTTCACATTTTTTACACAAAAATTTGGGAAGAATTTGGAATCCTGTGTAGAAACTTTTCTAACCACAACAGTAACAATGAAAAAGTCCTAATCATTGGGCTGATGACATTGTATAGCCATACATATGGTGGCCAGAACACCAAGATTCATCCACTTGTATACATGTCCCCTTCTAATTGTTTCTTTTCTCAATCAGTTATGTTGTTTTCTTTTTAGGGAACAAATGCAGCACAGCTCAGAAATTTCAGATGTATGCAGCTGGGATAATTGTAGTGAGCATGACCTCAGGATACTCTGCCCATGTATGACCTGGTGATTGAATATATACAGTGGAATTAACATGAGGATTTGAAACTTCCCATTATTCTTCGGAGACATGTTTATAGAATTATCATGCTGTGCTTGGCATGCTTATATTTGGTGGTTCAGCAATAATTAAGAATTCAGATATGTAAACATAGATCTGAGTTACTCAATCAGAAAGGGAATAAGTTTACCGAGTAAATGAGCAGAAGAGGACAAAAAAGTAAGATGAGCAGAAAAGGACCCAGAGCATTTGGCATTTCTTGTGAGCCCTATACTTGATTTCCCTTAGGTCTCTATTGATTCCTTTAGATTCTTGCCATCCAGACCAGGGTTTATTTGTGAGGCAGGAAGAATGATAAAAACTCAGGATGTTTTGGAGAGTGTAGGTAGCAGTTACAGGACTCAAATCATGGAAGCCATTTCAAGATGGTGGGATGAGCTCATGTCACACAATCTTTTATGCAAAAGCCCCAGAAATGATAGAAAAATAAACAACCAACCAGTAAATACATTTACTTGCAAGTAGAAATGGAAACTCTTGAAGGACCAGAAGCTGTGAGAAATTTCCTAAAGATGGAAATTAGATATTCTTAGGTTAAGGAGGAAAAACACAGCCCAGTCCATTTGTGGGAAAACATTACTTTGAAAGATAGAGGAAGATCAAGAGTGACCATGCTGAGAGACAAAGGGTAGAAACTGTAGGCAGCAAGAGGCTCAGGGACAAATGATAGGGTGATTAGTTGGGTATTTTAGGGCTCCATGCCTGGAGCTCTTCTCTATCTTGGGCCAGGCAGCAACAACGGGGAATCATACTGCTCTAGTTAGCAGCAGTGAGTATGGGAGCTTATCTTTCAGAAACGGGGTCCTGAGTGGTGGGTGATGCTCTGAAAGAATACTGGGAAAGCCAGCCTCTAAAGAATGACCCAGAGGAATGCTCCATTCCTCACCAATTCTTATTGCTTATTTTTAAATAAGAAATTACTCCAAGAGGAGTAAGAGAGAGTTTCAGTAATTAAATGCTACCAATATTTAAGTGGATGAACAGTCATCACATTAGCCAAGTTTCTTTTATTGAGTGAAACACAACTAACTAGTTTAGGCCAAGAAGAGCTATTTCCTGGCCAATGTGCATGTCTTGTGGGAAGGACAAAGTTTTAAGGATGACTACAGCCTGGAGCTCTAATAGCCCAGGAAGTTCTCCCTCCTCCGCTGCAGACCATGTCTAATCTTTAAGCAGTCTTCTTTCACCATGACTGGAATGTGGCTTCCATCAGCCTCAGACTCACATTTATCTGCTGAGGAATGAAACTCAACCTCTCTGAACCCGAGATCCCCAGACCAAGAACTCTAGATAGGGAGGTGGGGCTCCAAAGCAATGGCAGTTCTCTTTGACTCATATATGTAGAATAAATGTTTCCCAGAAGAGGGGAGGGGAATATTCTTCTAAGAGTTCAAAACAGTAGATATCCAGTATAAACATGAAAGTTAATTGCTATAATTACTATGTTGTGATTTGTGTGTTGGTGTGTATTCATATCTAGATCTGTCTGTATGTGTGGTTGCAGAGACAGGAACAACTGACACTGAGTAGAGATGATTATGGGGAAGTGATTCCTAAAGGAGGTAATATCTGAGTGAGTCTTCAAGGATCACTAGAAGTTTGCTAGGCAGACAAATGGGAATAGCATTGGCAGATGTATGAAGGTGTGGAATGGCATGTTTGTGGACAACAGCAAGATAACCTAGGTTTTGGTCTAAGTTAGAAAAGTGGACTGCATCTAGATCGATAAAGAAATTTTATACCTTGCTCTAAGTTTAACTTCATCCCGTAAGTACTGGGAAGTCCTATGGGTTCCTGGGCCCAATTCCAACATGTGTGCTGGGTGTTGGGGGGGCTTTCCACACAACACCAAACAATTCTCAGACAACAGCAGGGTATCTGAGGATTCAACTCAATTCTGACACTCTCTGTCCAGAGCTAGTGTCAGATTCCACAAGTTGAGGGCTCCGTCCTACAAGACTGTTCCCCTGGCCCCCTCAGACACCAGTTGCAAATCTAAGTTGTTACCCATGCTTCTGACCAGCCAACTACAAATTAGAAGTTCCCATGACCCTCTCCTCAGGTTCAATTAATTTGCTAGAGCAGCTCACAGAACTCAAAGGAACATTTTACTTACTAGATGACTGGTTTATTACAAAAGGTTATGACTCAGGAACAGCCAGATGGAAGAGACACACAGGGCAAGGTAAGGGGCACAGAGCTTCCGTGCCCTATCCAGGCATGCCACTCTCCCCAACCCCCACATGTTCACCAGCCCGGGAGCAGCTCTCTGAACCGTGTCCTTTGGGTTTTTATGGAGGCTTCATTACACAGGCACACTTGATTAAATCATTGGCTATTGGTGATTGATGCAACCTCCAGCCCCTCTCCCTTCCCTGGAAATTAGACTGGGTTTGGGGAATGAACGTTCCGATCCACTAATCACCTGGTTGCTTCCCATGGCAACCAGTCCCCATCTTCAGCTTACCTAAAGGTTTTCTAGAAGTCATCTCGTTAACGTAACAAGATGCTTCTACAGTTCTGGTCACAGGAAACTCCAAGGTTTTAGGAGCTCTGTGCCAGGAACCTGGGATGAATACCAAGCATATAATTCTTATTATAAATCACAGTATCACAGGGAGCCATTGAGATTTTTCCAAGAGGTGAATTTAAAATCAGATTTCTCTTTTGGTAGGATGGTTAAGCAGCCCTGAAGTTCAGACTCCAATCTGGAAACTTGAAGTTGGCCCGCAGCTCTGTATTCAACTGCAGCTCAGCTTGCTACCCATCCGTTTTGTTCTCCTGTCCGTGCCTCCGAGCTCAGGGACACTTGTAAAGAGAGCCAGTGTGTACTGCTGGAGAGGCCCACTTAATCCTCTGGAAGGTCCCTCTGACTCTTGACTGGAGGTCCACTTCTCTGAGCTTCTATAACATTTGGGTGAATATGGCAATGAGGTATCAAGGACGGAAGGAGGCCTTAAAGGATACAAAGTGCTGGTTTTGAACATCGAAGACAAATTGCAGCCACATCATATGTTGTTGGGGTTTGCCTTCGTACCCTCGTTGATGAAGCTGACTTTTATGCCAAGTACCTGGGCTCCTAATTGCACTGGCCTTTGAAAACCTGGCAGACTGTGAAAGTCTTAAAGCAAAAATTCTCCTTCTTGCCCATGTTGAATCAGGAGCAGAAGTCTATAATCATAAGGCTGTATTTTCTATGTTTCAATCTTCCCCTTCCCTCTACTATTATTCCTCCTGGGAAAAAGTAAATACACATTATAGATAGATAGATAGATAGATAGATAGATAGATAGATAGTGTGTGTGTGTGTGTGTGTGTGTGTGTGTGTGTTAAAAAGCAAACACTGCTTTCTCCTCCATTGTAGCCAAAGATAGGTGGGCACAGTCTCCGGTGAGTGGCAGGCCTGGCATGCCACCAGTGTTTGCATTACTAATGGTAAGAATGCAGCTACAGTGGTGTGTCCTTTCTTATTTGGGATCGTCTGCAACTCCACTGAGCTTGGGGTGTGCAGGCTTTCACTTCTTGCAGAACCCTGTCTGTCCTTAATCCTTGCAATTTCTCTGTCAATAACCTCACAACCCCGCACACTCTCAGCAAAGGCAAAAGGACAATTTCAGTCCAGAGTCCGGCTATGTCTTAACTCCTCACGTTCTCTCCTGTAGAGGGATGCTTTGCTGTAAAGACCTCTATTATTGGGTGTGAAATCATTAATTATTGTGCTCCGATGTGCCTTTTCCTCCAAACAGGGGAAAAAATGCTGTACAGAATGACTTTCGGGACAAGACTTCAGATGAGCACAGTGGAAGAAGGTAGTATTTACTGAGCATCGACTATATGCTGTACACTGTCATATTAGGCATAGGTGACAGGTCCAGACTTCACAACAATCTATAGCACAGATATTATCCATGTTTCGTAGTAGATGGGGAGTCTGACAGAAAGAGATGAAGTGACCTATCCCAAATCACCCAGCCAATAAAAAACAACTGGGTTTTAAACCGAGGTTGATTTTATTCCAAGGATTAAGCTCTTGCCCACCATGTTAAGACACACGAATACAGTATTTCATTGACTTCTTTTCTTTTCTTTTCTTTTTTTTTAAGATTTTATTTATTTATTTGACAGAGAGAGAGAAAGAGCCAGTGAGAGAGGGAACACAAGCAGGGGGAGTGGGAGAGGAAGAAGCAGGCTCCCAGTGGAGGATTCCAGAACGCTGGGATCACGCCCTGAGCCGAAGGCAGACACTTAATGACTTAGCCACCCAGGTGCCCCTTCATTGACTTCTTATGACATTGTTGTGTGGCAAACACAATTAGCTCTGCCATTTTAGGTCATGTCACTATCAAAATTCATGTTATAATTCAGATGGTGTTGCATTAACAAGGATAGCACATGTTCCCCACAATAGCTTGGAAATACATAATAAAATTGTTATTCTTATTCAACAGGATTTTTTTTTTTTTTAGATTTTATTTATTTACTTGACAGAGACAGCCAGCGAGAGAGGGAACACAAGCAGGGGGAGTGGGGGAGGAAGAAGCAGGCTCATAGCGGAGGAGCCTGATGTGGGGCTCGATCCCATAATGCTGGGATCACGCCCTGAGCCGAAGGCAGACGCTTAACCGCTGTGCCACCCAGGCGCCCCCAACAGGATTTTTAAAAATATATTTTACCATATTTTCATTACCTTTAAAATCAAGGTGGAGAAACAAAACTGAAATTGGCTTTGGGCTGTTTAGAAAGGCTCGTAGCTACCATCCTTGCTGGATAAGTCAAGGAACTTGTACTTTGAGATTTTAGGCTTCTCCCTGTAGGAGCCCAGGGCAGGCTGTCCCCAAGTGTGCCACAATAGCATATTGAATTTTGAATCGAAGCCACCTGGGAAATAGTTGGTGCAAGGACACTCAGGAAAGTATATTGGCTTCGCTGTCAATATTGCATTTTACTTATTAATTTTTCTACCTACTGGCATACAGGCATGACAGAGTGACATCGAGTCACTTAGTGAGAGAAGTGTTTTCTTTTTCCCCCATCTTTTAATAATTCCGATTGTATCAAGGAGAAAGTCAATCATGTTCATTTAAATCATCTCCCATCCAGAATCATCTTGTGTATTTCTGGTAGCACGGGTTTCACATTTTTGGAAACGCCACCAGTATTTCTCAGTGGGAACTAAAGAATGAGGCTGGAACACAATTTGATACGTTATCTCATTATTTAAAACAGTTGCAAAAATCCCAGACTGTTGAGGTTGGGTTACTGAACAGCAAATATAACTAGTGGTGAATTCTCTGGAAAACATTTAATATTCTTTCCATAATTTGGAAATTCTGGATTCTTTTTCTTTTATTCAGTAACTTTTCCATTTCCAGAGAAAATGGCCAATGAAGCCAAAGTCAGATACGTATAAATAAGTCCAGTTAGGCTATTTTCTGAATTAGGAAATTGAAAACTTGGTGATTTTATTGCCTGAATTCCTTCAGATGTTTAGCTTAAAACTCCTACTTTCTTAAACAAATTAAATGAGAGTAATGCATCCTTAGGAGGATAAATGTAATTCTCAATAGAAGACAAATTTTGCATTATAATTCTCTAGGGAAAAAGCTTGTTTAAATTTTATAAGCTGGGGCACCTGGGTGGCTCAGTTGGTTAAATGTCTGCCATCGGCTCAGGTCATGATCTCCAGGGTCCTGGGTTCGAGCCCCACTGTGGGCTTCCTGCTCAGCAGGGAGCCTGCTTCTCCCCCCACCATTCTCTCTCTCTCTCTCAAATAAATAAATAGTTTAAAAAAATAAATTTTACAAGCAAAAGAAAGGAAAAGGAAGTGTCGAATTCTGTGGAAAAAGTTGTAGATCCCCAAAGTCACTTCTGTGTCATATTGTGGTTGTGAAAACTCCATAGAAATTGTACTGTAAGTAAACACATTCCTACAATAGTACTTTCCAGAAAAGTTACTCAAAGAAGCCAGCATCTTTTGCCTCCAGCGCTATTTGAATACTACCTCACTAGTTGCGAAGAAAGGGTCCCACCCTTCTCCTGAAGTGCAACCGGCTTCCTTTCCTCCCTCGGGATCTCACTCTGGGTTGAGGAGGAAGGTTCAATTTATAAATCTTTGCACACTGGGGGTATATGGACGCGGCATGAGCAAGCCTTCCACTGCGGCCAGGCGTGAACATGAACTGGAAGTATAATTTGTCCCCAAGACCCTAGCTTTCGGAACTTCCAGCCTCCGGTGCCGTTCGCTGTGTTTCACTCTGATGGCCAAGGCCACGTTCTCCTCTACAGTCTGAACATAATCTGAGACTCACTGATATTAAAGGATGGTTCTTGGGGTAGGCGGGGAGTGCATCTCAACCAGGGAAACCATTCTATGGAAACTTGAGGGTTTTTTTTCCTGATAATGTTCTAGAAACAATGCTGAGTGGCATTGTACAAAGAGCGCAGCCTCCCATCTCCCCCAGCCATTCTGCTTTTATTGGGTTACATTGGTTCCCATTACATCACTTGGAGGATTGTCGAGGTGGGTCATGTTTGATAGGACAGGTCTGGTGGGTGGTACCAGGGATGGTGAATACTCACAGCACACCTCCCCATCCCCCAACACACACGCATGCACGCTCCTGTGCGTGTGTGCACACACACATGCACACACACGTGTGCCCCTTAGTAGAGACAGGAACCAAGTAGGCACATTGGTCCTGTGGTCCAGGCTGAGACCTCCTCCCAAAATTGAATGGAACTGTGTTCAAATCCAGGATTTCAGGATGTTCTGTGCAGAATATCCCATAATCCTGACCGTACTAAGTGGATTCCAGAAGTCCAGGACACCTTTGGCTTAGAGCAAATACACCATCTTCTGAGGAAAACCATTTCCCCCCTTGTTAATAATAATAAAAAAAAAAACCACAAAACACCAAGTTATTAGTTTACTCCTATTCGTGTTCTCTTTGTTTAAAAAAATGATAATAAAGGGGGAAGGTCCTGAGAGCCTTCATTCAACTTCCTTCTCTCCATCCTTCTCCAACCCTTCTGAGAAATACTTGGAAACTTTCTAATTTACTTCGGAAGCAGTCCCAGAATCCAGCAGCCTAGTGCCTCAGAGGTCCATGCTGAGTGAGGGGGAGCTCCCATCTCTCATGTTTCCTCTTGGCTTTTTAATAAACTCTCATCAGTGTGAGTGATTTCAGCGTGTCTCTTCATCAATAGCGGGCACTGCCAGGCAGCATTCAAGGGTGCCAGCTGGGAACACCTTACAGCTGTGAGCACATGCCCAGGAAACAAGCAAAGGAGCCCTTCATCTAAGAATAGGCAGCGCTTTCCAAGTTCTTCATTGTGATCTATGTGCTAAATCACATCTTCATTTTTGTTGCCTGCTCCACTTTCTAACTTTGCTCTTGCTGGAAGCTCCTAGAAAGAACTGCTACCCTTAGCACAGGTGTTCTCTCTGCCTTCCCCCCCCCCTTCCCCTCTTTGGGAATTTTCTCTGCTTCTCTGCAGAAGGGCTCTGTAGATACCAGTGAGTAAATCTTTGGAGCTAAATAGTGAGTCCTCAGCCCAAGCAGCAGCAGTGACCTCAGCTCTGCGGCCAGCAGATAAAGGCTGCCCTCGGTTTCTGAGAAACTTCTCAAGTTCTCTTGGCAGCCCCCGGCTTCTCCGGAATCGCTGCTAAGCCAACAGGCAGCTGGAGCGTCTCTGGACACTCACATGAAAACCCGCGAGCAGTTAGAAGCCCCAGCCAGCAGGGCAGCCTGGCCGAGGTCAAGGGTCAGCAGCTGCTATAAAGGGCTGCGGCTGGGTACCACCTGCCGCGGCGCAGCGCGGACCCGGCTTTCCGCGCGCTCCCTCCCGTCCGCCGCCGGCGCCCTGCCGACCTCGGCAGAGCTGGGCGCTGGTCTCTGGGATTGTGAGCGGCCCCAGACCCGGGGGAAGTTCGGTGAGTGTGAGGTGCGGCGGCTTGAGGCCCCAGGTGGGCGGAGGAGCGCGCAGAGGGCGGATAGGCCGGTGCTGGTGAGCTTATTCCCTTCCGGTGATTTTGCACCTGTGGGATGCCCTAAAATCCGGGACTCTAAGGAATCTCGCACATGGTTGAGACTAGGTTCTTAAAGCCTAGACTTTTAGAATTGGAAAGGACCTTAGAGCAGGGCTATTTGAAGCGTGGTGCAAGGACCCCCAGCATCCCCATCCCCTGGAGCCTCGTTAGAAATGCAGATTCTTGGGCCCCAAGCCAGACCTGCTGAACCAGACTCTCTGGGTATGGGGCCCAGGAATGCATGTTTTCACAAGCCCTCCAGGAGAGTCTGCCGCAGCTAACATTTGCTTACCCCTGACTTTGAAGCCATTTAGTTTAAGGCTTGCACCCCTCACTCCATGCAGACTCCCAAGTGAACAGGAAGGGTTGCATAGACAATAAACCATGAGGCGTTAGATACTGGGAGATAATCAGATAGAGTAAGAAGTTTGCAACACTCATGGCACATGGGAATTGCTGTTCAGTGTCAAACTGTGAACTGTGATCTCTGATTTCCTCAAAACAGCACTCAGGGCTTTAAGGAATTTGACGGTGTCTCTACTATGTGCAAGGCTCCAAGCAAGGTTCTTTGAAAGTGAAGGAGGGAGTGGTGTTCTTTTAAAATCTCCAAACTGGTAGAGTAGTTTTCCTTTAACCAGGAGTTTCGTAATTTGGTGCAGTGCTTCATACCCTTACATTTATTTTGGGTTTTGGTATTTAAGTGCTCCTTCTGAGGTTAATTTTTGTTATTGTTTTTCACCCAGACTGCCAGATTAGATATTTTGAAAGAGATTTACTTTATGAGTTCTGAACAAAAATCCTTAAGAAAAACTAAAAATCCTCAAGACATATTTTTTGGCTTGTATTGAAGTTGACTTGATACATTTTACAAGTAGAATATTTAGGGATCCTGAGATTACTTATGAATCAAAGTGAGAAAGACAATTTGTCATCTTCCTTGATGGATCCAGTAGCAGAGCTAGCTACCTCATAGAAACTCTGGGAAGAAATCAGTTGCTATGGGAAAGCCCCTTGGTAACGAGTACGGATGCCATAGGAACCCCAATTATGCTGTTCCCTGATCTCCAAGGTTCTGAACCATTCCTGCAGATTCCTTCATCACTGCTGAGAACCTCACTCATGACATATTTGATGATGAAGGTTGTATGAATGGTTTGGTGTTAGTTGTGTTTTTTGTTCTCCTTTGGTGGCTTAATTTAAATATTAAGTCTAAATCTACTGAGTCATTCTGAGACTCTGGAGCAAATCTCTGTGGGTATTTCTCAGTTTTCCCTTCTTGTCAATGGGTGGATGCAGGATGTATGCTTTGATGTGGCACGTGCCAGCATAAGTCCAAAGTATCTCCCCAGAGTTTCCTACCTGCTGTATGGTTACAGTAGTGAATCTTTATTAATATGCTTGGTAGACAAAATACTTAATACAATGATCATTGTTAATTATGTATGCATGTTTTAAGCTAAAATATCTGAGAGGCTTGCTCACAGGTTTTAAAGGCTAACTTCTGTTTAGATAACAACTTTGGAAATGTTGGTTAAAATTACAAGTTATTGCGAAGAATGTCATGTGCCTGTGAAAATAAAACTTGCCACCGTGAATATTCCTCATCTTGAATCATAGCTGCACACACAGCTTGCTCAAAAGAATTCAAAGAGCATGTATACTCAGCATCCTTTTATAATGGAATGTAAGGTTTGCAACATAGGTCTTATTTTTGTCATATTTTATGTTATTTCCCTCTTTCATGTTCAAATCACCTTCCAAAAGAGAAGAATTTTTAACCCTAGAAGATTTATCCAGAACCCTCTGTCTCTGACAGTGGGGGACAGGAATTTACTTGAGGTGTGTACTTTTCATGGCATTGGAGTTTGTTTTGAGGATGCCTCTGTCAAACTCCTAGGATCTCAGATCTAGGTCTTCTCTGAGCAGGTACAGAGGAGGAAGTGATGGGCACTGGGCTAAGTTGGGACCTCGGATACAAAGGAGATTCATGCCTACCTTATGAGGAAGAATTAGCCAGTGGGTCATTGGCAGCTGCCCTGTGCTCCTGCCCTGGATTCTTCTGATCTGCTTGAATTCTAATCCTTCAAGCCATGTTTTGGGGTCATACTGTAATTCAAGGCTTGGTCTCTGAAAAGCCACTGTAAAATTCTACTTTCTTTGATGGACCGAAGTGACACTTTGATACTTCTCCCTTAGCACGGTTGGAAGATAATAAAGGACGTGAAGAGACCAGAATAGTGGGATGAAAACTTTATAAGTACAGTGTAGTGCAGCAGAAGGAACATCATCTTTGCAGTCAGAGAGACTGAAAGTTTTGGGGCAAGCTGTACGACCTCTCTGAGCCTGTGTCTTTATCAGTAGTAAGGGTATAATCATCACGCAAAATGACCTACTCTTCTTCTGGCTCATCCACCTTCAGTGTATATTTCACTGGCTAGCATTAGCTACAAAGGAGGTTTGGAAATGTGTTTTTATAGCTGAGCACATTGCCCTATCCATCAGTGTAGGGGTTCTATTGATAAAGAGGGAATATTGGGTAATGAATAGGCAACCAGGAGTTTCTGAAAAATGAATGCAGGACAAGAATGGTTCTTCAGAGATTGGAAAGTGACAATGGTTGTGGTAGATGGTGGTGTGGACATGTGTGTGCATTGAAGAATAGAAGGTGGTAGAGAAAATGTGATAATAACAAGTTTCTAGGCAACTGGATGGCTTGAGGATGTTCAAGTTAAGCAGACAGACCCCTGAACTAGAAGTGCTCTGGGTGTGAAATTGTGCTAATAGCAGTATCTCTATTGAGGTCTTGAAGCAGTTTACATAAATGGCTCTGTTTAAATCTCACAGTAATCCTGAGAGGTCAACAAGTAGATGTGTTTATTATCACTTCATTGATAGGAAAGTTGAGGCTTAGAATTATTAAACCCTAGCGTATGAGCACATGCACCAAGTCAGCACAGAGCTACTGTAAACCTTAGCTTTTCTGGCACCCAGTTGATCTCCTTAATCAGGAGGTGTCAGGTTGTAGAAGAAATGAGAGAAGGAAGATAACTTTATATGCTTCATTTTTACCATTGCAATAAGGTAAGAAAAAGGCCTGGAAAGAGAGGGATAACATAATGAAATGTTGTAATTTAATAATTAAAGATGATTTAATGATCTCAGAGCCCATATACCTGGGTTCAAATCAGCATTTAATCACTTAGTAGCTGTGTAAACTTGGGTAAGACACTTAACACCACTATTTTCTTCTATCTTATGGGGTAACAGTAGTACTCACCTCATAGAGATGTTGTAAAGATAAAGAACAAGAAATAATGACTGGTACATAATAAGAAATAAATGCATGCTGTAAGTGTTTGCTGTTTCACATAGACTATAGCTAAGAGAAAAATTGGAAATCAATTGTGTTAATTGCAATAGTTGACTACAAGATAAATTTAGGAAAGAAACCAATAGTTTTTCTATAAAGTAACAACAAGCAGCTAAGAGTATAATGAGAGGAAAATGTCTATTCTCAATAACAATGAACTACAGAATAGCTGAGAGCTACGAATGTGCAATGTGCAGGACCAGCTCCTGTGGGATCTCTGCTGCTTGAACTTAACCTTCCACACTTGCCCAAACACACATTCAAAGAAATGCACAGAAAACCTAAAGCATCAGTATGGGTTTTATGCAAAAATACTTCCAAGAAAAAAAGGAGCATTTGTTATATGCAAAACAAAGATTAAGAATTGTTTCAGGAAACAGAAGAAAATTACTCTAAACTCTACGGCATTAGAGAACAGGTTTTCTAAAGCAAAGGCTCAGAGAAATGCAAGAGGTAATGAAAGACAAAGCCAAGGAAAGAACAGAAAGGACATAAAACCAAAACCCAAATTAGAAGGCATGTTTAAATTAGAGGGCAAAAGTCAACCTGGTGGAAAATTAGGTTTTGATTTGTAGGACAACTTTGGGAAAAAATCTCATAGATTGCAGAGGGCAAGGACAAAGAAAAATGGTTAGAATAATAATGATGGAAAATGAGAGAAACAGCATCAGACTATGTGGATTTTCTGACAAAAGAAAGAGAGGATAAAAGGAACTGAAAATAAATATAAAACATATCGTATTTCTATGATCTCAAACTATCATTAATGTCAAGATGTACCTTTGATTTAAAAATAGTTTGGGGGCAAATAAAAAGGAACAATAAAACTGCATATTAAATGAATGTGTCACCAGAAATTTCTCATTTGAGAAAGATTAAAATGTAATATATATATATATTTTTTTTTTTTTTTAGTTGAGAAAATATGGAATTGGATGAAAACTTTTGCAAAGTAAAAGAACATCTGCATTGGCAGGTCAAAATTCTCATCGTATTCTGAGAAAACAAAAAACCCCCAACCCAAATAAGATTAGCATGGTGTTATTTAAGGTAAAAGAATAAAATATTCAAGCAGAAAAATAAAAAACTAGATTAAACTGGCCATATAAATGATTTCAGCAACATCGATTTCAGAAGAAAATGAGTCAGTGATAAGAGCTTAGAGGGAAAATGACAGGAATGAGACTAGGGAATTCTATAGCCGCATTCAGTAGATGGCTTGTGCTATATTTGCATTCGACAGAGCTGATTTAGATTGGTGTAGATGGCACGTGGGAAGGTATCAGAAAGATATTCTTCAAGTCATGCCAGATGTCAGGACGTACAACCTAACCCTTGCTGCTCAGGTGTTTTCTGAGGACCCGCATCCTCTAGGAGCTTGTTAAAAAGGCAGAATCTCAGGCCCCACTCCAGAGCTACTGAATCAGAGCCTGCATTTTAACTAGATGCCAGGTAATTCTTGTGCACGTTAAAGCTTGAGAAACCCTGTCTTCCTTAGCCACTTCCTAAAAATCTTCTAGTCCAGAGCTTTGTAACTGGTGTGTGTTGTGAGAACTGTGGATCTGCTGAGACATTGATCTCCTTAGTCTGTGGGGTGGAAGACCTTGGGCTGAGGACCTCAAGAATAATGTCATTTTCTTTGTGTATCATGATCAATGGCTTTGCTAACCAGTCATCATATGTGACTATTGGGTGCTTCAAATGTGAGTAGTCTGAGTTGAGTTATGCTATAGGAGTAAAATATATACCAGATTTTGAGGATTTAATATTTAAAAAAAGAATGTAAAATGTGTTAATTATTATATTGATCACACATTGAAATTACAGTATTTTGGACATATTGGGTTAAGTAAAATGCATTATTTAATTAATTTCATGTATTTCTTTGTTAATGTGGCTACTAAAATAAATAAAATAGCATATGTGGCTTGCATTCTGTTTCTATTGGACAGTGCTGACCTGGTTGCTTTAGGTGGCAGAAAGAAAAATCAAAATAAAGAACCCGAGAATGGATATGGACTTTACCTAAGGTCTATTCCCTAACCAAAGAGATAAAGGATCTGTACTCTAAAAACTACAGAACGCTTATGAAAGAAATTGAGGAAGATGAAAGAAATTGAGGAAGACACAAAGAAATGGAAAAATGTTCCATGCTCATGGATTGGAAGAACAAATATTGTTAAAATGTCTAGGCTACCCAGAGCAATCTATACATTCAGTGCAATTCCTATCAAAATACATTGACGTATTTCACAGAGCTGAAACAAGCAATCCTAAAATTTGTATGGAACCAGAAAAGACCCCGAATAGCCAGAGGAATGTTGAAAAAGAAAGCCAAAGCTGGTGGCATCACAATTCTGGACTTCAAGCTCTATTATAAAGCTGTAGTCATCAAGAAAGTATGGTACTGGCACAAAAACAGACACATAGAACAATGGAACAGAATAGAGAACCCAGAAATGGACCCTCAACTCTATGGTCAACTAATCTTCGACAAAGCGGGAAAGAATATCTAATGGAAAAAAGACAGTCTTTTGAACAAATGGTGTTGGGAAAATTGGGCAGCCACATGCAGAAGAATGAAACTGGACCATTTCCTACGTCAGACTCAAAAATAGACTCAAAATGGATGAAAGACCTCAATGTGAGACAGGAATCCATCAAAATCCTAGAGGAGAGCACAGGCAGCAACCTCTGTGACCTCAGCTGCAACAACTTGCTAGACATGTCTCCAAAGGCAAGGGAAGCAAGGGCAAAGATGATTATTGGGACTTCATCAGATAAAAAGCTTTCCACAGCAAAGGAAACAGTCAACAAAACTAAAAGGCAACCTACAGAATGGAAGATATTTGCAAATGATATGTTAGATAAAGGGCTGATATCCAAGATCTATAAAGAACTTATCAAACTCAATCCCCCAAAACCAAATAATCCAGTCAAGAAATGGGCAGAAGACATGAACAGACATTTCTCCCAAGAAGACATCCAAATGGCCAACAGACACATGAGAAAATGCTCCACATCACTTGGTATCAGGGAAACACAAATCAAAACCACAATGAGATACCACCTCACACAGTCAGAATGGCTAAAATTAACAAGTCAGGTGGTGAGGATGTGGAAAAAGGGGATCCCTCTTACACTGTTGGTGGGAACGCAAGCTAGTACAGCCACTGTGGAAAACAGTGTGGAGGTTCCTTAAGAAGTTAAAAATAGAGCTACTCTATGACCCAGCAGTTGCACTACTGGGTATTTACCCCAAAGATACAAATGTAGTGATCTGTAGGGGGACCCACACCCCAATGTTCATAGCAGCAATGTTCACAGTAGCCAAATTGTGGAAAGAGCCGAGGTGTCCACGGATGGATGCATGGATAAAGATTATGTGGTACATATATACAATGGAATATTACTCAGCCATCAGAAAGGATGAAATCTTATCATTTACATCAATGTATGTGGAACTGGAGGGCATTATGCTGATTGATGAAAGTCAGTCAGGGAAAGACAATTATCATATGATTTCACTCATATGTGGAATATGAGAAACAGTGCAGAGGACCAAAGGGGAAGGGAGGGAAAACTGAATGGAAAGAAATCAGAGAGGGAGACAAACCATGAAAGACTCTTAACTATAGGAAACAAACTGAAGGTTGCTGGAGGGGAGGTGGGTGGGGGGAATGAGGTAATTGGGTGATGGGCATTAAGGAGGGCACGTGATGTGATGAGCACTGGGTGTTATATGCAACTGATGAATAACTGAACACTACATTTGAGACTAATGATGTACTATAAAGTTGGCTAATTGAATTTAAAAAAAGAATGGATATGGACTTACAGGGCACATTAATCCTATTTAAACTTAGAAATAAAATTGAGATAGTTGTGGTATTGTGATCACAGAGCAAGAATTATGTTCTTAAAAATAAAAAGCTGCAGTATAAAAACCTTAGAGTTTAAAAGATAATTTCATGATAACAGATCAAGAGACTTCTCTTGCTCCTATAAAATTCAACAAAAAAATGAAAGAAGAGGGGCGCCTATGTGGCTCAGTTGGTTGAGCCTTCAACTCTTGATTTTAACTGGGGTCATGATCTCAGGGTCGTGAGATAGAACCCTGTGTGGGTCTCTGTGCTCAGCAAGGAATCTGCTTGGGATTCTCTGTCTCTCTCCCTCTGCCCCTCCTCATGCTATAATGTGCTCTCTAAATAAATAAATAAGTAAATGAATGAGTAAATAAATAAATAAATAAATAAGATCTTTAAGAAAATGAAAGAAGAGGCCGGTAATGCAAACAGACTAATTTTCTTATCTTTTGTAGATGAGGGTCATAAATTTCATTTCTAAACTTGATAAATTTAGATATAAGTTAAAACATTTTATCTACCAATAATTTTGCTTAGCTTGTTAAAGAAAAAATCTGATATATTTTCTTCCAAAATGATTATCAATAGAGGGGAAATAAAAAATAAAAAGAAAACAAACAATAAGGCAAAAAAAGTTATAAGAAAGTGTAGGGAAAAGTAAAGGATGACTTATAAAATAGAGGTGATACAAGTCCAAACATACATTTTATAATATAATATAAAAAGAATTTAAATCCCCCAATAAAGAAAAAGATTCACAGATTGGATCAGAAAGCTATGTCCAGCCAAATGCTCTCTACCAGAGATAACATCTAAAATTAAAAAGATTTGATAATTGACATTAATGATATGTTATCCAAGAGAATGCAGGGATTATGCTGTTTTATAATGCTGAGATCAATAAAAAATATATCAAATGAAGCATAATGCATGCTTTTTAAAAGTCTCCTTTCCTTCCTTTTTTCTCTTTTTAAGGCAGTATTTATTGAGTACTAACTATTGACCAGGCACCAGTAAATACCAGGGATACATCAGTGGCCAAAGCAGATGTCTTTCTCTGATGAAGTTTACCATCTAGCAGTGACACACACTATAATGAAAGGTCACATAATAATAGTAAATGACAAACATGATCTGAAATGAAGATACAGCTTTTGTAAACCTGCTGAAATAGCTAGCATGGTATAGAAATATATAAAGCCCAAACTGCAAGAAATGAAAATACAGGGTAGGGGAAATATTGATCGACTTATGTTAGTCATTGAGTGATTAGATAGATAAAAATAAGTAAGGATGACCTAATAGACTAATAATGATTTCTATATCATCAGGAGAAAAATTTTTTTTTCCTAAGCACCCATTAAGCATTTTAAAAAGTGTGTTTATATCAGGTCCCAAGGGAAACCTCAGTCTATTCCAAAACAGAGAAACATTACAGGCCACGTTCTCTGAATGCAATGCATTAAAATCAAAAGTAGTAAAAGCAAGAGTCATTAAAAAAACAAAACTTAAAAAAAAAATTTAAAATTTCTACCCACTAGAAAAATTTAAAGATTTATTTATTTTAGAGAGGGAGAAAGAGAGAGAGCACAAGTGGGAGGGGCAGAGGGAGAGAGAGAGAAAATCTCAAGCAGACTCTGCACTGAGCATGGAGCCTGACTCGGGGCTCAGTCCCACAACCCTGAGTTCACAGCCTGAGCTGAAACCAAGAGTCGGCTGCTCAACCGACAGTGTCACCCAGGTGCCACTCTATCCACTAGAAAATTTTAAAACCACAATTGAGGAATATATCTGGCTGATAATAATGATGAAAACGCTTGCCTATCAAAGCCGATGTTGTAGAGTTAGGAAAATGCATTGCCTCACAAAGCTTTCATTTCTAAATAAGAATAGACATAAATGGATTAATCATTGAATTCAAGAAGTTAGAAGACACAAAATGAGCCTAAGACAAGACAGAAAATTGAAAATTAAGACAGAAAAAAACAACCAAATTGATCAATAAATGCAAAAAAAGTCTTTTGGAGAGAAAACCATAGTAAAAGGAATAATCTACTAGTTATCATAATCCAGAAAAAGAAAACAAAATGCATAATAATTGGAATGAGATATAGACATAACCCTTAGAGGGTACAGAAAAATGAGAGGATAATTTATCTGGTTCTATTGTAAACAATATGAAACCAGGGTGAAGTGGAAAACTGTAGAAGGAAGCATGAATGATAATTAACAAAATCTAACATAGCAATAGAAAACCTAAGTAGTTTGTTAACACTGGAAAGAATTGAGTCTTCTGAAAGCTAGTGTTCTGGTCCTGCTAGCATCCTGTGTAAATCCTTTAGAAACTTGGAATAAGTAATTCCTCTGTCACTTAAAATATTTAAGAACAAGGAGCACCTGGGTGGCTCAGTCATTAAGCGTCTGCCTTCAGCTCAGGGCGTGATCCTGGTGTTCTGGGATCGAGCCCCACATCAGGCTTCTGCTGGGAGCCTGCTTCTTCCTCTCCCACTCCCCCTGCTTCTGTTCCCTCTCTCACTGGCTGCCTCTCTCTCTCTGTCAAATAAATAAATAAAATCTTAAAAAAATATATTTAGGAACAAGAGAAAGAAAGTTTTCTAGTCATTTTTATGAGGCAACATGGCTGATGCAAAACCACACAAAGATAGCCCACAAACAGACGAAACATACGCATTCCTCACTTGTGAGCAATGATGAAAAATTCCAGAATTAACTGTTAGTACGTGAAAGAAAATATTGAATGACTAAGTGGAATTTGTTCTAGAAAAGCAAAAGTAGTTAAGAACTGTAATAAATTATTCACTAATATTTTGTTAATAAGTTCAACAGGTAATTTGTAGTAGGTGCTGAAAAAGTCTTTGGTAAAATTTAGCAGCCATTCTTGATCTTCTTAAATTTTAGGTCAAAATGAGAAAAAAAGGGTTATTTTCTTATTTCTATGATTACAAATATATATTATAAATAACTGCCAGCGTATCACACTTAGTGGTGAAAAACTTGAAATACTACCATTAAGTTAGGAACATTAACAACACCATCATTTAACATTGTTGTCGAAGTTCCAGTAAATGTAATAGTTTAAGAGAATAGTAAAAGATATATACATTTAAAAAAGAAGGGGCCAACGTATCATTATTTGTATTTAAAATAAGAGCATACTATTATAATCTGAGTTAGCAGGAAGGTTCAGTAAAGTAGCCAGTACAAATGATAATTTAGTGAGGCGAGTAAAAGAAGATTCCATCTATAAAGCAATAAAAGATCAAAAAAAAATCCAGCACTGTGCATATTCATAAATATTAAGAGTATATCCAGATCACTGCAAGATAAACACTCATGAGGGGAAATGGGCAAAGATCTTAAGTATACTGTTCATAAGAGAAATATAACTACCAGTCTCACTAACAATCTTGCAAATTCAAAGAGCCATGTGGTAATATGGAATTTTCTGCCTCTAATCAGGATTCCCAAACTTAAAAAGCGTGTGGTGAGAATGTGGAGAAATAAAGACTCCCGTATGGTCCTGTGGGAAAACATGATTTGGCATAACATTTTTTGTTACAATTGTCTAATATTGATTATAATTTTAGATACGCATTTCCTTTGACCCAGAATTTACACTCCTAATAAGTGATCCTATAGAAATACTTCCTTCACTGTGCAATGCTGTTTGTTGTGACACTGTTTGGAATTGTGAAAAAATTGAAAACAATCTATAGAGAATGGGTTAAATAAATTAGGCTGCATCAGCATATTGGAGTACTGTGCAACTATTAGGAAGAATAAGGTAAACACAAAACTGATATTAACAATATTTAATGACTAGGCCTTGACCAATCAGAATAGGTGTTGTTTTCAACCAGTATGACCATATTGGTCTGTGACAATTATTGAGAATTTTCAGTAGTTAAATAAATAAGGAAATAGATTAACAGATAATATGAGTATTAATAAAATATAAATTAGATAGGTACATTTAGGAGGAATATTCGAACAATTGTTTTTAAAATTAAAAAAATATATATTTAAAATATAAATATAAATATATATACCAGGCAGAATAATAGAGATTATATCATAATACTAAACTTGTATAATTGTTTAGTGCAGAGTCGGTGACCTGCCACCAAATAAAGTTTTATTGAAACACAGCCTCATAGGGCCAACTTGTCCACTAGGCACAGAAGACAACGTGTCTAGGGCCCCCAGCACTTTTAGGGCCTCCTGAAATGCTTTAATTTCTTTAACAATCAGAAGGAAAAAAGTAAACTTTTAGGGTTAAAAATACTTAAATTTTTTCTTCACATAAGGGCCCACAAAAGTCTTAAGTTTTGCCTATGACAGAAAAAAAAGAACTTTTTTAAGTATCAAAAGTTATATCAAAAGTAATTTTTAGTTAATTTTATTCTGATGGGAAGCTCATAAGGCAAAAGTTCGTGGGACCCACAGCACTCCTTTTTTTTTTTAACTTTTAATGATTTTTTTTATTATATTATGTTAATCACCATACAGTACATCCCCGGATTCCGATGTAAAGTTCGATGCTCCATTAGTTGCGTATAACACCCAGTGCACCATGCAATACGTGCCCTCCTTACTACCCATCACCAGTCTATCCCCTTCCCCCACCCCCTCCCCTCTGAAGTCTTCAGTTTGTTTCTCATAGTCCATAGTCTCTCATGTTTCATTCCCCCTTCTGATTACCCCCCTTTTCTTTATCCCTTTCTTCCCCTACCGATCATCCTAGTTCTTATGTTCCATAGATGAGAGAAATCATATGATAATTGTCTTTCTCTGCTTGACTTATTTCACTTAGCATTATCTCCTCCAGTGCCGTCCATGTTGCAGCAAATGTTGAGAATTCGTTCTTTCTGATAGCTGAGTAATATTCCATTGTATATATGGACCACAGCTTCTTAATCCAGTCATCTGTTGAAGGGCATCTCGGCTCCTTCCATGATTTGGCTATTGTGGACAATGCAGCTATGAACATTGGGGTGCATATGGCCCTTCTCTTTACTACGTCTGTATCTTTGGGGTAAACACCCAGTAGTGCAATGGCTGGGTCATAGGGTAGTTCAATTTTTAACTTTTTAAGGGACCTCCACACTGTTTTCCAGAGNTAAAAAAATGTTGTTGGGATAATCCATACAGAAAAATACCAGAAGCCTATCTCTAGCCATGTGCATACACACTAAATTCGAGAAGGGATGAAATATCTAAATGTATAAAGAAATATTAGGACTTTTAGAAGAAAAATCAGAAAACCTTTATGGAATATTATATAGCAGTAAAAAATAAATGAAATATGCCTACATGTATCCACTTAGACCAATCTCAAAAACACAATGTTGGTTTTTAAAAAGCTTCAGGTAGAGCATGCATACAATATGATGTCATTCATGTACATTTAAAAAGATACAAAACAGTACTTTATGCATGCAGTGCCAAGTAGCCCTTCTCCTGTGCGCCACAGGTTCCATTTCATTTCATGTTTCTTTTCCATGTGAGAAAACATTTATCTTTCTACTGCACTTTTCTCTGCAACCAAATTGCAGTACTTTGTCATGTGTTTCTCCAGATTCTCAGTATGGTTAGTGATGGGTGTCCTAGGGCCACCAAAGAGTTCCTTCAGTTATTCTTTGTGAGCTCAGGGGGTGGGGATGGTAGGACATCCCTCTGCATTTTTCATTTCCAGCTGAGCCCCAATCTGATCTATTCTTCCCTTCTTTGGCTGCAGTGAATCTCTAGTTTCTTTTGGAGCCCAAGAAAGGATTTAAAAATGAAATATGTATATGAAATCTTCCCACAAGCAGACAGATAGGCAGGCAGGCAGAGAGGCAGGGGCCTATCTTTACCAGAAGGTAACAGTGCAAAGCTAATGTTTCAGGGAGCTATCATGGCTGGGAGGGGAGATAAGGGATGGGAACTGCTTGTGTCCAAAACACTGTATCAAGAAACTGGAAGGGGTTTTTGAGTACTAAAACCTCAAGGCATAAAGGAGATTTAAAAGGAGCACATAATTTTGTGGGTGGGCCATGAAACTAGAGATGGGGTTTGGGAATAATTGTGTCCCTCTCTGGATTTTCATCCAGACAGCTCTGATCACAGCCTTTGGGAAGTCCCTTCTCCTGCGTGTCCTCCTTGCCCAGGAGAGGGACAGCCTAGTTCCTGGGTGAAGCCCCTTCCAGGCCTGATGCCTTCGACTACGATTTACTGTAGTGTCTTACCCTCGTCCATGTCACGGTAGCCTGCAGCGTTAGACAGCCGCCTAGACTTTTAGTTGGTAGAGAGACAGCTGAGATATCATCAGTAGGATTTTAGTTTTAGAAAAAGTCGGTTTGATTTCTAGCTTTATTACTATTAGGTGTGTGAGCTTGGGCAGATCGCCTAATCGTTGAGTCTAGTTTTCTCACAAGAGGAGGACATTAGGCTAAATGATTTCCAAGTTTCCAGCTAGTCCTAGAGTTCTGTATTTCTACATAGTTGAATTATTTTATCATGCTGCTGCTGGGGAATATGACTAACACTTTTGAAGCTACTAATTTTATG
>NC_048223.1:17361418-17413741 GCF_002007445.2 Ailuropoda melanoleuca | reverse complement strand
GAAAAGACCCCCTCAAAAAGGAGAATTACAGACTGATTTCTCTAATGAATATGGACGCCAAAATCCTCAACAAGATCCTTTACTAATAGAATCCAACAGTACATTAAAAGGATTATCCATTATGACCAAGTGGGATTCATACCTGGGATGCAAGCGTGGTTCAACACTCGCAGCACTCCTAATGTAGCTCGCCACCACACTCAATTGTTTATGTGGATTGTTTGTGGCCGCTTTTGCGGGGGCGGAATTGAGTATTTGTACTGGAGTCAAAGCCCAAAATATTTACTCTCTGGCTCTTTACAGGGAAAGTTTGCTGACTCTTGACTTAGTGTGTTAGCAGTCATGATATAAAACCAAATTATCTTTATGACCTGGATTTTATTCTTACTTATAACTTCTACCTACACCATCAATCTTTCAAGACAAAAAATTCTGTTTTTGAAATCTTCACATTCCTTCACTGTTTGTTAAAGGGGGGGAGGGGGAATGCCTTTTATGTCAGCTCAAAATTTTAAGAGAGGGAAGATCGCCAAGTAGTCAGTATTTGTTTTACATTATCTTCACCCCAAACATCATAAAGAATATAAAAAGAATGGGAGAAAAGAGCAGTGTTAAGGAAAAAATGTGTCTCCACATAACATGCTTTTTCTGAATGTCATCTGTAAATGAGTATCTGCTTCGTGTGGCATGACTGCAACACAGTGGCCTCAGGAATAATCCAGCAGCTGACAATGTGGGACACTATTGTTTCTGAACTGTAGCGCCAATGGCGTATAATTCTGCTTCTAAAGTTTTAAGAAAATAATAATAGTTTACCAGTTTGGCATAAAATTTCAGATTTATTTTTTGGATCCCTCAGGTTTATACTATGATGTGGCCTCAGTTTTGACTATATATTAATGTTAAATGTAAGTTCGCTTTTAGTTAGTGTGCATTGCGATTCATTTATGCGTAGGAAAGCTTCTGGAAGAATAATATGCAAACTGGTGTGAGTTTTATCTGTAGGGAATGGGAAAATTTATCAATTGGTACACCAAGGTGGATGGGGTCTTAGAAGTAGCCCGTGCAACTAGGAAGGAATAGATTGTTAAATAACATTGTTTAGAATTTCTAGCTCATTGGGATAATATAAAGCGGGTCAAGTTGGTTTTATTACCGTTTTATTCACCTAGAGTCTATATTTTATATTACGATTCACTCTGTTTATAATGACCTGTATCCACCGTTATAGTATCACGCAGAGTAGTTTCACTGCCCTAAAAATCCTCTGTGCTCTGCCTATTCATGCTTCCTTCCCCCACATCCTGGAAACTGCTGATCTTTTTACTGTCTCCATAGTTTTGCCTTTTCCTGATGTTTCTACAGTTGGGGTCATAGGGTATGTAGCCTTTCAGATTGGCTTCATTCACTTGGCAATATGCATCGAAGCTTCCTCTGTGTCTTTTCATGGCTTGATAGCTCATTTCTTCTGAGCTCTGAATACTGTTATAGTGTCTAAATGTCCCACAGTGTGTTTATCCATTCCACTTGGCGAAGGATATCTTGGTTACTTTCAGAACACTGTATCTCTCCATGGGTACTGCAAACACCTTATAATAACCAAGTATCCCTACTTCATCCCTCCTGTCCCTTGTATCATTGTTATCATTCATTTCACTTATATATAAACTATAGTCATCAAGTACATTATTGTTATTATTTTGAACAAACTACTATTTCTTAGGCTGTTTAAGAATAATAAGAATAAAGGTTTGTATTTAGCTTTACTTACTCCTACTCTAATGCTCTTGTATTAACTACATTTTCTTTTCTTAATTTCTGTATTCTTGAGGCTCTGGCATCTGGAGTCTTGCTGACTAGGGAGGGACTGCCTCACCCCATGGTTGACTAATTCCTAGAGACAGGAAGAATTTTCCCACAAGCCCTTCTTTGATACGTAAACCAACCAAACCGGGGTCCATACACGCACCTGACCCCTCTTACTGGGCTCTTGAACTCTGGGGCATTATCCCCTTTTCTTAATCATCCAAACTATCCACTTCTAAATCCACCTGGCTTGTTGACTTGGCCTCACTCATTCCTTCCCAGGAAAACCACACTGAAAGCTCCTACCCACAGTTCCTCTCTCTTTCTCTGCCTGCTCCTCTTGGCTTAGTTCTTCCCTAGATGGCCCTCTGTCCTGTGCTTTGCCTCCTGTTTCTAGGGGCCTGTGAGTAAAATAAACACTTCTCCCTTCTTGACAATCATTTTTGTGTCTGCATGTCTTACTATACCTGATTAAAATAAATCCTGGGTACCGTTAAAACTTGAATCTTTATGTAGATTCATGTGTCTGACCGCTATTATTTTCTTTCCCTGAAAAACTTCTTTTAACATTTCTTGAAAGACAGGTCTACTGGTGATAAATTCGATCCATTTTCGTTTGCGAAAATGTGTGTTTTCCCTTCACTCTTGAGGGATAATATCCCAGAAGCAGAATTCCAAGTTGGTGGATTTTTCTCTTAATGCATTGAATATTCCACTCCACTCTCTTCTTGCATGCCTGGTTGCCAGGGAGAAGTCAGATATAATGTTTATCTTTGCTCCTCTGTAGATAAGGTGTTTTTTTTTCTTCTGAATTCTTTCAAGATTTTTACTTTATCTTTGATTTCCTGTAGTTGGAGTGTGATACGACTGGGTAAAGTTTTTGTTGGTGGTGGTGTTTTGTTTTGTTTTGTTTTGGCATTTATTCTGTTTGTTATCCTCTGCACTTCCTGGATCTGTGGTCTGGTGTCTACATTAATTTGGGGGCCATCCCAGTCATTATTGTTTTAAGTATTTCTTCTATTCCTTTCTCTCTCTTTCCCTTCTTGTATTCCCACTATAAGTATGTTTTACTTTTTGTAGTTGTCCTACAGTTCTTGCACATTCTGTTCCATTTTTTCAGACCTTTTTCTTTGCTTTTCAGTGTTTGAAGTTTCTATTGACGTATCCTCAAGCTCAGAGATCCTTTCCTTAGCCATGTCCAGTCTACTAAAGAGCCCACTAAAGGCATTTTTCGTTTTGTAACAGTGTTTCTGACCTCTTGCATTTCTTCTTG
Organism: Ailuropoda melanoleuca; assembly: GCF_002007445.2. NCBI lineage: Eukaryota > Metazoa > Chordata > Mammalia > Carnivora > Ursidae > Ailuropoda > Ailuropoda melanoleuca. Next base: position 17,410,662 of record NC_048223.1, on the reverse strand, counting down.
ATTCTTGACATTTCCTTGTCCTGCTTACATTTCCCATCTGTTTGTGCATGCTGTCTACTTTTTCCATTAGAGCCCTTTGCATATTAATCAGTTGTTTTAAATTCCTGGTCTGATAATGCCAAGATCCCTGCTGTTTCTAAGTCTAGTTATGCTGCTTGATCTGTCTCTTTAAACTATGTTTTTGCCTTTTAGCTTGCCTTAAAATTTTTTGTTGAAAGTTGGATATGATGTAGTGTGCAAGAGGGGCTGCAATAAATAAGTATTTAGTGATGTGGTGGTGAAGTGTGGGTGGAAGGGAAGCGTTCCATCGTCCTATGAGTAGGTCTTGGTCTTTCAGTGAGCCTGTGCTCCTGACCTGTCAACTTCACAGGTGCTTCTCAGTTTTTTCACCCCATTTGGTGGGACAGGATGGCTACAGGGGGCTGGAGCTAGATATTTCCCTTCTCCCAGATTAATTTGGTTCTGGTAAAACCCCAGTAGGTTTGACTCTGGTAAAATAGTGTCTCCCGAGGGCAGGTCTTGTTAAGAACAACAGAACTCTGGAATATTTCAAAATGTTTACTTCCCCCCACCCCTCCTGCTGGAAGCACAGGGTTTTTTCTCAGATCCTCACTATGAGAATGTGGTAGAGCTCCTGGAGGTAAAATTTACAAAAGTATGGGTGCCACCCTAATACTGGGCCTTCCCCTGGAGTTTTTAACTCTCATATTTGCCCATATCGAGCCTCCCATAATTTGTCAATTATAGTTCAGGTCCCTGTACCCTGGCACTGGTTCCCATAGAGGTATCCAGAGAGATTTCTGCACCTGGGCTTCTGCTCTGATGAGTTGTGATTCTCTGTATCCACCTGTCTCTGCCTCTAATGGAGCCATGGTTTACCCTCTGACTTCACTTCTTTGATGGATCTAAGAAGAGTTGTTGATTTTCAGATTGTTCATCTTTTTACTTGTGTTAGGACACAGTAATGACTTTCAAGCTCCTTACATGCCAGACTGGAAGTCCTGGGATGCTTTTTTTTTTTTTTTAAGATTTTATTTATTAATTTGACAGAGAGAGACAGCCAGCGAGAGAGGGAACACAAGCAGGGGGAGTGGGAGAGGAAGAAGCAGGCTCCTAGCAGAGGAGCCCGATGTGGGGCTTGATCCCAGAACACCGGGATCATGCCCTGAGCCGAAGGCAGACACTTAACGACTGCGCCACCCAGTTGCCCCTGGTATGCTTTTAAGAGAGAAACAGTGGGCTGTTAATCACTATTCTGGAACAACAGTCTTTAATTGGTACTATTCTAGAAAACTGCATCACATATTTGTGGATTTTTTTCACTCAATTTTTATGTTTGCTTTACTTAGGAAAAAAAATTAACTTAAGCATCAACTAAAAGTGTCCTCAACCCCACATCCTAAAAATAAATATATTTGACAATTTAAAAAAATTGGGATCACACTACACACACTCAACTTTGCATTTATTCCCTAATCTACTGTATGCTTTTAATTAAATTTAGCAAGCATTTACTTACTTTGATTGTATTTGGAGAACCCAAAAGTAGACTAAAACATGATCCCTTCCCTCAAAACTTACACTGAAGTTGGGTCAACCAAACATGTACACAGAAAGAAACAATACAGATAATAAAGTACACACACAAGCTATTAAAAACTAGTGGTGCAGGCTGAGTGTTTGGGGCAAATGGGAACATGGAAGGTAGATACAGCCACAGTAGTCAGGGGATAGGCCAGGCAGGTCTCAAAGTATAGCTGTGACTTGAAGTTGTGTGTAAGACATGGGCTATTCAAGCTTGGGAGAGAGGAAGAAACAGTGTGGGTACCACGGTGTTTGGTCAGGTCCAGAGGGATTGGGAGTTTGAAAGCTCTCTAGAGACTCTGGTTCTGCAAAGTTGCAGCAAGAAGGAACCATCCTAGAGACCCCAATTCTGAATTTCCCAGTGGGTCTGGTATCTAAGCATATTCAAATGTTGCCAAGTGCATGTTGGTCAAGATGCTTTTTCTTGTGAGCTATCAAACTAGCTCAAGCACAAAAAGGGATTTATTGGATAAAATACCTAAGGATGTCCCAGGGACATGTCAGGCTGATCAAAGTGTTCAGCTGATGTCATCACAAACATGTCTCTCTTGATCTTGGGGTTCTTCTTCATGGTGGCAAGATGACCCTGGCAACTGTAGGCTTATATTCCCCCAGTTTAGCATTCTTGCAGGAACAGTGCTTCTTCCTCCCATTAGATCTAGCAAAAGCCCACATACTGACTGCTGCTGATCGGCTCTGATGGTCTAGGTGCTCATCCTTGGGTCAATCACAGTGATTAGAGCAGTGCTGGCTTAAGTCAGGTGTTCTTTCCTGGAGTAAGGGCAAGGTCATGATTCCAGCAACTGCATGGATTGAAAGGAGGGAAAGAGGTTTCTCAGAAGCCGTTGTGAATGTTGTGCACACCAAATAGACAGATATCTACTCCAAGATGCTATATATATGGGATCTCATATAAACATCTCAACAACACAGTGCTACAACCATTATTGGTCACAACTTACAGATAAGGACATTGAAGTACAGACATTTTTCTCTTTGGGACTGTACCCCCCATACTCTCTACAGAGAGCTTGCTTAGGCCCTTTAGGATGGCCTGACCCAGTGGTTCTCAGCCTGGGCTGCACATCAAATCACCTGGGGTGCTTTTAAAAATCCCAGTGCTCTCTCCACACCCTGACCATTTGAGTCAGAAATTCTGGGAGTGGGGGGCGCCTGGGTGGCTCAGTCGTTAAGCCTTCAGCTCAGGGCGTGATCCTGGCGTTATGGGATCGAGCCCCACATCAGGCTCCTCCGCTAGGAGCGCTTCTTCCTCTCCCACTCCCCCTGCTTGTGTTCCCTCTCTCGCTTGGCTGTCTCTCTCTGTCAAATAAATAAATAAAATCTTAAAAAAAAAAAGAAAAGAAATTCTGGGAGTGGGACCAGGCATCAGAATTTTTTAGTGGTTATCTGGTGTGCGGCCATGGCTGAAAATCCCCAGCCCAGAGGTTGCTTTCTTTTCAGAAAGTTGTAATGGGCATGAAGAGCAGAGCCTTAAACACAGCCTTCTGTTTTGTCGGCAGCAGCACCAATAATGAGGCACAGACTCAAGGAGATCAAACTACCACAGGAAAGCAAACCACCACCCGGTGGAAATCAGGCATTGAGAATATAGATGAAGATGTTACTAATTCAGGAGTTTTATGATTTCAAGGGCATCTATGGTTCAATGTCATTTATTCCTATGTGGATAAAACAAGCCTTCTGAAGTTTTAGCAAATGGAAGTCTTAGAAACATAAGCAAGACATTCTTCTCTCTGGGGATGTTTATTTAGAAAAAATCTGGTCTGTAAGAAGGTTTTGAATGAGATGGTTGAAGGGTAATTAATAATACTTGAAAAATGACAATCTCTGATGCCTGGGACTTCTGGTAGAGGAACCTTCTGGATGTACTCATGTGTTTTCTCCTCATGTTCTAGCAAAAAGAGTGACTGCCTTGTCTGAGAGGTCCAGACCTTGGAAGGATGGACCTGCTTGTTTTCTGTAGTCAGCAGAGCCTGTGCTCCTAGAAGAACTGGGTTCTGTTTCACGAAAGGGGAGCATGTTATAGCTGAAGTCCAGCCCCCTGGTTGTGTATCTTTGGGAACCAAGTCTCAGAAAGGAGATCACAATTTGAATTATGAATTCTGGTTATGAATTTTTTCCCAACCCTTGATCAAACTTGTAGAAGTCGTTAGAATATATCAAGTGTTTTTGTATGCTTTTGTTGATATTTTTCATAAAATGCAATTTTACTTTTTTAAAGTTCATTCTTACTCCATTCTTTATAACTTATTCCGAAATATCATGTTCATTTATTCTTTCCAGTGAATATTTACTCTGCTCGTAGTGTGTGCCAGGCACTGGACTAGGTGCCATAAATCATTATTGTATGCTGGTGTTTGCAGTGACATTTTAGAAGCCAACAAGTTCTGACCCTTACTATACTTCAGAGGTTAGCATTTGGTGCTTTTTATATGTTATTTTTTCATACAGCCATTCTGGCTCCCTAAGTAGGCTATATATTCTCGGAGGGACTATTTCATGTCTTTTTCTCTTTGTGTCCAAGAGCCTATTAACAGTTCCATTAATTATCTATAAATGGCAGTATGGGATGACTGGGCAAGTGACAGCTGGTAGATTTGTTAATTAAGCTGCAGCCCATGTTTGTTTAGGTGCCTTATTTGTCTTGGTTTTAGAAAGCAGTGGCATAAAGATTTCTGCCTTCAGTCCTACTCTAATTTGCTCTGATGAAGATGTCCTTAGAATGGGATACCAGTCATTCTCCAATAAGAAAAAGCTGAGAAATTGTTGCCTTGTACTGATGCTTTGTGCCACCTGTGTGCTGTGGCTCCTCTGTGTCTTAGGTCCTTGATCCTCTCCTCTTGCCCTTTGGGCATAAGGTAACCCCTTGGTTTGGAAAGCGCATCGAGGGGCTCTCTAAGTCAAAGTGCCGCTGATGCAAATGTCAGTGCTTCCACAGTACTCCTGGGGATTCTCCTTGCCTCCTCTTCCTTCAACCAAGAACCATCATCAGCTCATAATTGCCAACAGAACAAGTCACTCCTAAAACGCTCCTTATGGCCTTTAGAGCCCTCTGCCATCTCGTCATCTCAAACCCTCCCCTTTTCTTTAGCCTTGCCTTCCACCCCTCCTCATTCCACACCTGGCCCCACAGCCAAAGCAGAAGCTGGCAGCCTCCAGGACACACCGGCTGCTTGCTGCTCTCCTGGGAATTTGCTGTCCCAGCACCAGGGACACCAGAGCTGTCACCCCCGTTATCTCTGCCTTTTGATATTCTAGGCATCCATCAACTCTAATCCAAATGCTACCTCTTCCTTGAAGATTTCCTAATTCTGTTTCCCTGCATTTTGTTCAGGCCCTCGTTTGAGAGGACACATCATTTTGCCTTATTTTAGAAGTGTTTGCATCAGTGTTTGCCCTCAGACCTTCCTTCACTTCCTTCTCTCCTTTCTTCCTGAACCCTGACTATGTGCGGAGCACGGGGGCTGTAAAGATGTAGCAAACATGCTGTGGTCCCTGCTCCAGAGAAGTTTACAGACTGGAGGGGGAGGCGGACATGTAAGCAACCGGCATGAATATTTCAGGAGAGCGAACATTTTTGTCTCTTATCCACTATGGAATCCAAACTGCCCACAACAGTGCAGAGAACATAGTTACTCTCAAGAAATGTTTGTCGAGTGAGTGATCAGAAGTGTGTGTGGACATATGTGTATGTGTGCATGTATGTGTGTATATATAAATGTACAGAAAGGATAAAATCAAGTCCGATGAGACTGCAGAGGAAGGAAGACTTTGCTGAGTCAGTTTCTAAGTCACGAGTTGGACTTTGCTGGGCAAAAATTCTACTCTTGTTTTAGGCAGGGACTGGGTCTTAACCTTCGTTTTCCCATGTTTCCTACCATGAGCTTCATGCATCATGGTAACTCAGTAAATGTTGGTGGCTCTGAACTGAAGCCATTTCTAGCTTTTCTGGAACACTAGACCCTCACTTCTCACCTGTTTTGCCTGACCTGTATTAAAGGACACACTGGTCCTAGTACTGATGCCAAATCTCTTCCCTCGATGAGTTAAGCCTGGGGATTTGGAAGGCTTTTGCTTTTTGTAAAAGTGGAACTAGGACTGTCCATGCAGTATGGCCTCTGCTGCTATGGCAGGCTCCCAGGGACTTGTCTAGAATGGTCCGATATAGCTTTGTCACACGGTTGCTCAGACTGTTGGAATTTACTTTCCACTCGCCGGGCATTACTTTATCAATCTCAGGATACTCCAAACATGGCCTTTTGCTTCTAGAAATGTCTGGAGTCGCTGCTGTGTGAGGTTTGTTGAGTAGAAATGGCTGTATCGATGGCACTTCTAGCACCTTCTAAGTAGTTAACTCAATTCAACAACTATTTCTCGAGCATTCACTGTAGAGCAGGCACTGACCTAGGCAAGTGGGACATTCAATAGTGAGGGATGAAAGGCCAAATCCTGCCTTCAACAAGCTTACAGGTGTTTGTGAGTGTGTGTGTGTGTGTGTGTGTGTGTGTGTGTGTGTGTAGAAGTGGAGGATGAGGAAAAGTAGGTCAGTAACTACAAAACAAGACAAAATGTGACAAGTGCTAAACAAGAGGATGGTCCTGGAAGTCTGAGCAGCTAGCATGGGGGTCTGAGTGTGTTGATGATTTGGGGGTATAGTTGACAGGGGACATCCTCTCTGTGGAGTGGTGCCATGGGAGAAACAAGAGAAGCGTGAACCCAAGGGAGGTAGAGCCATGTGGCATCCGTGAGGTGGGCATCCAGCACAGGAAAATAAGACTGGGTAATTATCTGGCCTCTCTGTCCCTCCTGAGAGGGAAACCTGTGTGCCTTCCTGATGGTCCCAGAAATGGACCAAAGCACCAGGGAGGCTGAGACCTGGGCTTTAAGCCTCAGCTCTTCCATGGGCCATCTGTATGACCTTGGCCATGCTATCCGACCTCACTCGCCTCTGAGCCTCAGCTGGCAGCAAGTGGGGGCCCGTGGGCAGTGGTACCCAGCTGGAGGCTGTGGTTCCTAACTTGTATCCTTCTCCCTCTGCTGGAGCTCCATATCCTGGTCAGAGCCTGTTCTTGGCCTGTTTGGGGTGCAGATACCCTGAGTTAGGGGTGAATAACCAGGGACGGTGGAGGGTGGCCACCAGAGAGAGGGGAAACAGGGTGGAGCACAGAAGGTGAGATGGCCTGAGTTCACTTTCTTACCATCATTCAGTCTGTCTTGCTCCTTTGGCTGCAAAGGGAGAGAAAGAGACAAATGAAGCCTGGTGGTTGTAGAATGCTGTCTGTATTGTGTTTGACTTAGGATTTAGCAGTATAAACCTCCCATAAACTATTTACATACTTATTTCCAATCCAGTGGGCTCAAGACTGACACCAGTGTCTTTGCTGTGTTCCTATAACTGACTGCGTAATTGCTGTTTTCTTTCAGCGTCTGAACCTGGCAGGAGGTTGGAAGCTTGCATTGCACCTTTGTACTTCACTAAATTAAGCTTCTTTGTTTTCTTGCTTCACCAAAGCACGTTTAGACCTCATGCCTTCTGTTTTAAAACAGACCGCCTCATAGAAAGTACAGTTTACCATTCAGAATGGGGGAGGTTTGTGGCATGTCATCAAGAGAAGGGAGGTGATTCTTCATTATTCCATTATTACTCTCCTATTTTGTCTCCCGGCCATGGTGGAGGTGTTTCATTCCCCATCTCGCTGTGGCCGGCGGATGTGTGCTGAACATCCCCATGGCAAAGAGCGAGGCCACCTCGTTGCTGTCCGGTACTGCATATGGGACCTTCTCTTCAGATGAACGGTTTGGCTGTCGATGGCCCCTGAAGTGGGCTTGGGGAGTCCCCCCTCAGAGACTGTGCTGGCTTGAATTCCCTATCAGCCTCTGAGAGTTTGAGCATTTGAAAGTGGGAGAAGCTACAAGTTAGTTCATGAGGCAGCTGTTTGAGCTTGGAGTTTCTTTGTGCCCAAGTCTGGTGAGGGGTATAAATCGTCCAGCGTGGCCGATCGACTTCTCCGAGGTAGCACCTGTTCCTGGCGCTCCCGGCTTCAGGACCTTCCGGTATAACGTCACTGGCTCAGAGATGCTTAGAGTGGAGAGGATCCATGGAGGTGTGAGTCAGCCCTCTCCTGGGTGCTGGGATCCCCCCTCGGATGTCTTGGGACCTCTTTATTCTCATCTCTCCTTTTTCTCTGCTAGTTTGGACAGGTTGGCAATTTACTAGCGGCTGCTGGCTTCCTCTACCCAATCCAAACAGGAGAGACTGGGGAGTTGAGCTATGGAAGAACCAAGAGCCATTGATAATAAGTAATTAATAAAGGGCAGCTGCTCAGGAGTAAGCCCAGGGCTGGGGTAGAAGTGCGTGGGGAAGAGCTGGGGCTGGGAAGGGGGTTGGGAGTGGACGGCCTGGGTTACAGCACTGCAGTTTCTCTGCTCTGAGAGGCCGCTCTCCTCTACCCTCACCCCATGCGCAGGGACACCGGCTTTCGCCCCTTCCTCGGAACACATGACTAGCCAAGCAAATGAGAAATGAGCTTACACATGCCGATTCGCTCTCTCTCTAGAGCACAGCAGTGTGATAGACAAATCAGAGCGGCTTATACCAAGGAAGCAAAGGTAGTAGAAAAAGCAAATTAAAAGGTGAAGTGAGAACCCTCAGCTAGATGCCGAAATAAGACACCCCTCACTCACATCCCCCGATCCCCAACAACCGTAATTTGGCATCCAGCTCCGAACAGGAGTGTCTTTTTGTGAGAGCACGGGGATCCAGTAGGAGATTGTGAAACCCAAGGTAGCGGAAGACAGAGGAGAGCCGTTTTGAGAAGGCGGGCTCCCACGCAGGTGCCTGACTTGCTAACTGTGGTCTCTGCCTCAGACCCAGAAATGGCTCTGTATCCCCGAGAGTTCAGTTACAGCCTCCTTGGCTTTGGTCTTGTCACCAGCATCATACGCAAGGGACCTGGGCAGAGTCACCCTCACCTGTGGACCCTGAAGTGGCCTGTGAATCAGCTGGAGCCCCTCTTGGCCATGGTCCAGGAGCCCCTGGAGGTGCTGCCATCAAGATGGCAACATGGGTTTTCCCAACTTCAGTCCCCCTCTCAAGGAGACCGACTAGCAACTATCCATGGGCAAGACACCATTGCGAAAACCCCAGAACCCCGGGGGCGAGGCTGAAGCACCCTCCGCCGCTGGACCGCAGAGATTGAGAGAGACGGCTTTAGAAGGTCGGAGAGCAGTCTCACTTTGATCACGCTGCCACTCCCGCAGGCTGGCACAGGGTCACGGGGGATCTGCCAGACTCGACCACCGAGGATCAGACAGAGGCGAACGGGAACATGGCTGAGCACAACCAGCACCCAGATCTCGTTGGACAGCATGTCCGTGTGCACTAGCAACTGGGTGAGATCCCAGCCAGCAGCCCTGCCCATGCACTGAGTCAAGCCCATGGCCCTGTCTGGCCAGGGAGTGATTTGAGTCCCTACCCAATGGGCCGAATAGGCCATGGAGCCCATTCTTTAGCCTCACCCAGGCAAGGAAGCAAATTCGCAGCCCCGTGCAACTGCTGAGCATAGCCTCCAGTCCTGCCTGACGAGAAGCCTGGTCAGAGAGCCTTAGCAGCTGAGGAACCTTCCTGTAGCCCTGGTCAGGTGGGGAACCAAGCCAGCAGCTGTGCCAATTGTTGAGCATAGACTCTGGCCTCATAACCTGGGAGACTGAACAGTGACCCTGGGCAGCCTGGGAGCACAGCCTCTGGTACTGCCCAGACAGGGAGCCAGCCAGTGACTCTGCCCCATTGGATGCAGAGACTGTGGCTTCAATCTACCAAGGTTCCCAGACAGTGACCCCCCCCAACCTCAAAACAGTCTCCAGCCCCACCCAACTGCAGGATCCAATGGGAGGCCCTGCCCAGGTAGATAGCCTAGATGGCAGTGTCACCCAATAGCGGAGCACAGCTGGCGGATTACCTGATTGTCAAGCTCAGCCTTGCAGCCCCACACATTTGAGGGACAGCCTGATTGCAGTGCCCCTTCCTGATTGCAGTACAGAGCTTCGTCCGACTGTGAAGCTGTCAAAGGTGTAACATAGCCAAAGTAAGACCAATGAATTGCTGAAGTAGTCATCGGTAAAAATTATTGTGCACACAGTTTGCAAACCAGGAACACTCAAACCAGAACATGAAATGAGTTGCGGGTATATTGTTATACTGCAGTTTGGAGAGCGAGAAAGCAGTGACCGTGTATTCTTCACAGGAATTGGTTACAATATTATAATTTTCAGTGGTTACATCGTACCAATTTTAAATAACAGTTCAAATTTGCTTGTCATTTCTAGAGGCACAAGCAAGAAATGATGCAGGTCAAGGAATCCTTGCAAAAAAAGCTAAATGAAATTTTGCCTGCATGACTAAGCCGGTTCTGTCTGCTCAGGGAAGCTTCAAGGCTCATCTCTGTCCATCCTTGATTTTAACAAGTCCCTCTGTTCAGGCTTTCTCTCGGCAGGCTGAGAGTGTGTCCAAACCATGATAGCATTATTCTCCATTACCACTGTTGATGTAGTCAGGCCGAAGAATCACACATTTGCTGTTTCCATTAGTCGGGTCATCAGGCCAGAGGACCATGTAATCACTTCTTCATCATTCATGCGGTTATTGTTGGTTTTATCCAGTTGTCTGATCCTGACGGATACCATTTGGCATATAGAGTGGCTGCCGACAAGCATTTAAAACCTTTGAGAATATACGGTGCACTTGAGAGGTTAATATGAGAACAGCCAAGGCTCGAGAAATTCTCCAGAGCACTGATTCCCAGGGGCCAAGACTTAACCAATTAAATAAATCAAATAGGTTATAATCAGATTCAGGCTTTACCTTTCTAAGCCCCTGTATGATTTTTTCCCAAATTATTTACATAAGTACAACATGATGTATTAGCAAACACACATCCTCATGACGAGGCAGGACAGGTGAACTTGAGGATGTCAGATTCCAGGAGGCCGTGTTGCAGATGGACTTTCTTCTGAGTTAGGCCTCTCTATGGTGTGAGCAAGCAGGCATTTTAACGAGAGGCGTTTCTGTGGAAACAAAAGAAAAACAAAGGTTAATAGTTTGAGCAAATTATAAATTCAGTTTTCTCAGTTTAGAGGGAAGCCAATTGATAAAGATTTCTAGATGTCGGGTTCTAAAGCATCCTTAGATGGAGGAAGGCAAGCAGCGGTAGTCAGACAGATTGTCCTGGTTTGCAATGTGAATGTGTCTTGTGACCTTTCTGAGTGGCTCCAGAGCGAAAGGCAAGAAGGGTGTTCACACATTGAGTTGTGCTAAGTCTCTGAAGTTTGTGTCAAGTTGTCCAGCTTTAGCTTGCTTGGCTTTGGGAAAAGGGCAGCTTTTCGTTTCACAGTGGTTCCAAGTCAAATTAGTTGGGAGAAAATTGAAAATGTTAGTTTGGAGAATTTTAGCCACCGATTGGAAGAAATTAGAATATAGGACCCAGTCCAACTTACAGGTAGAAAATAATCTTCAAATACAAGTAGCAGTATTAGAATCTGATATCTATGAAGGTATATTACTGAAATGTAATTTTTTCCTGGGCATAATCTTTTTCCATCAAAGACTACAATAGTAGGACAAATTTGTTTATAAATTAAGTCTAGTTTTAAAAAACGTAGCTTGATTATTTATGTTAACTGCAGTAAGAATAGTGATTGCCCATATAGGCTCTTTTAAATCCGGAAAACAAAACATTAAAAAACCAGCTATGTTTTAAATTAAGTCGTAAAAATTACAATCATCCTCATTAGTTCATTTAGTCTTCTGTAATTAATTCATGTTGATATTGATCTTATGTTGGCAGTTTTACAAATTCAAGTTTTCCATCAAATTTTAGAAGTTCTTACTTAGTTCAGTGTTATGATCTTAAAGTAATCAGAAACTTGTATTCTGGAGTACTTGTCCATGAATTTCTCTGAAGGTGAAACATATTTAGAAAAGTTTTAGAGTAAAACAGTAGGTATAAATGACAAAAGACTTAAAAATGGCCATGATTAAAGATCGGGGAAGAGTTCATTATCATGTAATTGACAGGAAAATTTAGTTATCTGTGATATACAATATTTTAAGACAGTAGCTGGAATTATGGCTGATAACACTATAACAGGACAAATCAGATTCCCAAGAATTCCATATAATTTCTGGAACATTTATGTGAATAACTTCCATATAAATATTTCCTAAAGAAATTTTAGTTATCACTTATTTGACAGTGCTTTTCATGAAATTTAGCAGATGCAAAAGTTACATAGTTGTTAAAAAGAAAGAACAACTTGCCTTTTTTTATTAGAGAAGATGTGGTTTTCTTAAGAAGTTCAAAGACAAAACACAGAATCTTTGTTTTTTATGCAGAATGCATTTATGGTAAAGAAAAACCTTTGTTTACAGACCAGAATCTAAGAAAATTGTGTCCTTTTAAGAGAAAGAAAACCAAATTCTAATTTTCCACCAGTATACTTATGATATTATAATTTTTCCTTTTTTCTCTTTTTGACTTAACTAAATCCATTTTAATCTTAGCTTGACCACACATAAAATTCCTTTCTCAGGGTGCTGTATCTGCCTTCCACTCAGGGACTCAGGTCATGATCTCAGGGTCCTGGGATTCGCTGGCTCCCTGCTGAGCAGGGAGCCTGCTTCTCCCTCCCCCCACCTTTTTAAAAAATTCCTTTCTCAAGATTAATTTTCCATAAACATACTACAGCTTTCTATATCTATATAGGTTTTGTTCTTTTTCCTTCTTATTCTGCAACAATCATTTTACTTTAGGATAAAATTACCATTTTTTATTCCCCTTATCAAAAATGCATCTCCCTTCTTTATACCTTCTTTTATCAAAACACAGTTACTACTTTTCACGTACAGTCATTTTTTAATCCTTATTATTTCTAGTAGTTGCAACACAAAAATACAAACAAAAAACCCAAAAATATCCCCAAACCTCTTTTCTTTTGCTAATAATTTCAACTTTATTAGTTCAAACATTATTTTCTCAATTTCAAAACTTACAAAGCTTATCTAGACAAAAATGCAAGGCAGTTGTGACAGAGTAATTACGGATTTACTCTTACAGGATAATACAATTGCCTAAATACCATGTTAAGTGAATATAAACTTCTATGTAATATAGTTAAAATAAACCATATCCCTTTTGGAAATTACAATATGAAATTCATTCATGTCCGTAGGCTCATCCTGACACTGCTCTATCAGATTGGAAATGACAGAACGGGTGAGGGCAACAGGATCCCCACAGTGTTGCTAAAGAAGGTTGCTCTCTGTTGAGTAGGCAGAATAAAGATTTGAAAAATGAGTCAACAACTTCTAAACTGATGGCAGCACTATAAATATCTGGGAAGCCAGGAGCAGAATTCCCAACCTTGTACATAGTTCTAAGAAACGGGGGAAAGTTCTTTTATAAACAAAGATTGCTAACTGGCTACAAACCTGAAAAGAGAAGGTAACAAAGTGTGAACCTGTCACAGAGTGATCACAGCGTGGCCTGGGGGGGGGGTCACCACTGTGTGTGTACCGGACAGAAACGGTGATTGTTCTTGTATTGGCTTTTTCGGCTGGTTGCACAGGCCCTTTTGTTACTCGGTTTATTGTTTTATAAGAGCAGTGGCTTTCAAACATGTTGGATCATTCCACGGCAAGAAATATAGTGTACATTGTGGCCCAGCACATACTTACGTATATAAAACTATATAAGTAACTAAAATAAAACTTAATAGGCTGGCACATATTTTCTATTTTCGGTATATGCCATGTATGTACTCTATTTTGCATTCTATGAAGTTATTCTCTTTTATTTATATATAGAATGTAAATCTATAATCAATCTATAAATTATAGATAAAATGAAGATATATATTATCCATTTATCTGTATGGATCGATATAGATAATATCTATATATTATGTATCTATATATTATGTTATATATAGATATATAACATATATCTATATATGTTATGTATCTAGATATATATTATGTATCTATATATTATATTATGTATCTATATACATATAGATAATATGTATATTTATATTTTCTATTTAAAGAAATATTAATCACCATTCGTCAATGGTCTGAGACCGTAGTTGGAAAAGCGAGAAGTGACAGTAAATCCTTCCGCCGTAGGAAAAAGTGCTCATGGGTGCTCCCCTGCTTCTCACCTTCCAAACGCTTGCTGCGTTGCCTGCGTTGTCTTAGCACCAACGCACAGAGTTTGGATAGTTCATTTACGCTTATTACTCTAAATGTTCTGACAGTTTCTCTTTGGTTCATTTTGTATTCTCAGCTCTTTTTCCAACTTTTTCAATGATTTGACAGTTCAAGCTGCTTTCCAGTGAAAACTAGAGAGCACACAATGTGAACTGTCATAGATTAGCATTCTATAGTAGATTAGCCAGTTTATAAGAACATTTCAAAATTGTTAGAACGATATTCTTTCTCATAATACATTTTTTAATGTGGCATAAAGCATGTTTATTAATAGACTCAAATGTGTTTTGTTTTTTTTTTTTTGTCTCTGTATAAAAATTAAAAAGCCGAAAGTAGATAAACTTATGTTTAACATTCAGTGTTTGTCTTATTTGGAAATGATTTAGATATTCAATGAATATCCATTATTCAGTTTAACTTAGTTGAACTTTCATCTTATGTATATTTACTTAAATTACTTGTTTTCAACAATTATGCTTGGATTAGATCTCAAAATAATTTACCATCATCTTAAATTCTTTTGCTTGTTGACAAATTTTGAAGAAATGCCTGCTTTTATTTAGCCAACAAATTTAAATTAGCTTTTATTTATCAAAGATTATCCCAGATCATGTGAACTTGAAAAACCTTCGGGTTAGTTTCTGCGTTTCTGAGAGTATACTTAATTGATATAAATGCTTAATTTTCTTTGAGCCAATTAAATAGAGCTCTTTCCAAATTAATTTTGGCTATACCATCTGGAGGTAGAAAAATATCCCATATGTACATATGTAGACATATGTAAAATACAGATAGACACAGAGACCTTTTCACTTTTGTTTTAAAACTTTTAGCCACGTCTCAGGTAGAAAACTGAAAAAAGTAGTTGAATTATTCAAATTGTGTTTCTGACAGATGGACCAAGTTAAGGAAGGTTACCTGCTCAGATGGCCAAAGTTTTTTTCTATAGATATTTTTATTTGCATGCTGCAGGGATCCTTTTAGAACTATTTTCCAAGTCATTTTGTCTTTTAGAAGCTTCTGCATACCCATCAAAGAATGAATTCTTCTGTCTCCAAGAGGTTTGGGATCTGTTCTTTTAAGGGTGCCACATAAGATGAACCTCTCTAACATGAAGACTCTGCAGAATGGCCATTCTGATTCTACATTATTAAAAAAAGTTCACACATTTTGCCAGAAAGGCACAAGATCATGGTCCAAGGACCAGGTAGAATCTATCTTACCTTTGAATATCCTAAAACATCCTAACTATGAGGGTCTCTGTTTTCCAACAGCTATTCTAAAACATCTGGAATCACATGTTTTCCCTGATTTTTGAACAGGATGGGTGACTTACACAACAGCAAACAAAAACAGAAACCAGAAAGCAAAACAGAAACAGGAGACAAATGTGCACAATACAGTTGGAGAGCTCAGAATGCAGAGAGCGGAGCTCAGATCCAAGAGGGACTTACCTCAAGCCACAGGGTCAGGGAGAAAGCTGTGAGCTCAGTGGGCTCTGTGGGTACCAGCTCACTGGCATTGGAGTTCTTGGAGGTCTTCCATGGATCGTATTTTTAACTCCATGAAATGTCAAAAGTTCAAAATAGCCAACATAAAACCAATGAATCACTGAAGTGGTAACTAGCAAAATTATACACCACAAAGAGACAATTTGCAAAGACAATTTGCAACACAGGAGCACTCAAACCAGAACACGGAATGAGTCTCAGGGGTGTATTGTTATAAGGCAGCTTATTTAGTGAGAAAGCAGTGACTGTTTATTCTTCATGGTGATTGATTACAATATTACAATTTTCAGTGGTTGCCTCATATCAATTTGAAGAAGCAGTTCAAGTTTGCTTATGATTTCTAGAGGCATAAGCAAGAAATGATCCAGGTCAAGTTAGCCTCCTAAAATAAGCTAAATTAAGCTTTGCCTGCATTACTAAACCGGTTCTGTTCATTCAAGGAAACTTCAAGCCTAGGCTCTCTCTGTCCTTGATTTTAACAAAGCCCAGAAGGTGGCTCTATCTAAACACAGAGTCCAGTCAGTGGCACCATCCAGTCACAGAGCACAGCTGAGACTCTACCAGACCAAGAGCAATTGCAGAGCCTGTCCCACAGCACTGCTCAGTCGCAGAGTCCGAATGTGGGCACCTTCCTGCCATGGAACACAGCCTGTGAGCTTGCTGGATCAGAGGTGATTACAGAGCCCAGCTAGTGGCCCTACAAAAATGGAAACACAACATACTCAAACTTCTGGGATGTAGCAAAAGCATTTCTAAGGGGGAAAGTTTAGTACTATCAATGCGTACATTAAGAGAGAAAGAAAGATCTCAATTAAATAACCTAACTTTACATTTCAGGAACTAGAAAAAAAAAGAAAAACCTAGCCCAAAGTTAGCAGAAGGAAGAAAATAATAAAGATTAGAACAGAAATAAATGGAATAGAGAATAGGAAAACAGTAGAAAAAATTAACAAAAATAGGAGTTGATTCTTTGAAGAGAGAAACAAAATTGACAAAACTCTGGCTAGAGTCACCAAGAAGAAAAGAGATAGGACTCAGATAATGAAATTATAAGTAAAATTATAAATGAAAGAGGAGATATTACAACTAATATCAGAGAAAGATAGAGGATCACAAGAGACTACTATGAATAACTAGGCCAACAATTGGATAACCTAGAGGAGATGGATAAATTCCTAGAAACAAAAAACCTACGAATACTAAATCAGGGAGAAATAGAAAATACAGAAAAGGGACCAATGGGTAAGGATACTGAATCAATAATCAAAAACCTTCCAACACAGAAAAGTGTAGGACCAGATGGCTTCTCTGGTGAATTGTACCAGACACTTAGAGAAGAATTCTCAGACTTTTCTGAAAAATTGAAGAGTAGGGAGCACTCCCTAACTCATTTCATAGGGCTGGCATTAACCTGAGACATTAACCTGAGATAAAGACACTATAAGAAAACTAGAGGCCACTATATCTGATGAATATATATATGCAAAATTCTCTCTTTAAAAAGTTTTTATTTAAATTTCAGTTACTTAACATACAGTGTAATATTAGTTTCAGATGGACAAGTTAGTGATTCAATGCTTACATATACAATACCCGGTACTCTTCACAACAGGTGCAAAATTCTTAGCAAAATACTAGCAAACTGAATTCAACAGCACATTAAAAGGATCATATGCCATGATCAAGTGGGACTCATCCGTGGGATGCAAGGATGATTCAACATATGCAACCAATAAATGTTACACCTTACATTAGTAGAATGAGAGATAAAAGTCTTATGATTATTTCACTAGGTGCAGAAAAAGCACTTGACAACCTTCAACATCCTTTACTGATTAAAACAAACCCCTCAACAAACTGGGTTGAATGAACATACCTTAAGGCAATCAAGGCCATCTGTGATGAGTATGACATATCACACTCAATGGTGAAAGGTCGAAGGTTTTTCCTCTAAGATCAGGAACAAGACCATCCTACTCAACATTGTTAGAGTAGGTAACCAAGAGGACATGACTGCTAGTTTTCTCTCAAGCTGGACCCACGCAATCAGAAGCTCCTCACCTCTACCCTGTTCTTGGTATATATGCTATACCTACTGTTGCCATGTTAGGAATTGTCCAAGGACATCACCTCAAAAGAATAAGGTATGGTTGAGACCATCTAGACAATATATGTGACAGAACCCAGTTAAGGCCGCTACGTAAACTTTTAAGGTTCTGGTGGGTGAGTGTGGAGATTTACTTATCTTGCAGCCACCCAAGAAAACCCTCATGAGTAAATTCCCTTGCTTATTAAGGCCTCCACCTACCAATCTGGAGTGGTCTGCCTCTTTCTTCACTTTCTCCTTGCCCTCTGTGTGTAGGAGCCGGTTTGTGAACCAACAGACATAGTACTAGAAGTCTTACTACCAGAGCAATCAGACAAGAAAAGAAACATAGTCATCCAAATTAGAAAAGAAGTAAAATCGTCTTTGTGTATGATGTGATCTTACATGTAGAAAATCCTAAAGACTACCAAAAAAACTCTTGGAACTAATGAAAAAAAATCAGCAAAGTGCAGGATATAAAAAAAAATACAAAAATCAGTTCCATTTGTATACACTAACAATAAACTCTCAGGAAAAGAAAAGAAAAAAAAATTCCAATTGAATAGTATCCAAAACTATAAAATACTTGGAATAAATGTAACCAAAGACGTTAAAGATCTTTACACTAAAAACTGTAAGACATTGATGAAAGAAATTGAAGAAGACACAAATAAATAGAAAGATATCTGTGTTCATGGACTGGAAGTGTTAATATTATTAAAATATCCATACTACCCAAAGCCACCTACAGATTTAATGTAATCTCTATCAAGAGTCTAATGGCATTTTTCACAGAAATGTTAAAAAACAATCCTAAACTTCATATGGAACAACAAAAGACCCCAAATAATCAAAGCAATCCTGAAAAAGAACAAAGGTGTAGGTATTGTATTTCCTGATTTCAAACTATACTAGAAATCTATAGTAATCAAAACAGGCTGGAACTGACATAAAAACAGATATGTAGACCAATGGAACAGAATAGAGACCCTGGAAATAAACTCATTCATATATGGTCAATCAATTTACAGCAAAGGGACCTAGAATATTCAATGGTAAAAAAAGAGAGTCTTCCCAACAAATGGTATTGGGAAAACAGAACAGCCATGTACAAAGAAATGAAACTGGACCCCTATCTTACACCACTAATAAAAATTAACTCTGAATGGATTAAAGACTTAAAAATATAAGACCCCAAATCATAAAACTTCTAGAAGAGAGCAAAGGGGAAAAACCCCTTGACACTGGTCTTGGCAACAATTTTTTGTATATTGCACCAAAAGCTCAGGCAATGAAAGCAAAAATAAACAAGCAGGGCTACATCCAACTAAAAAGCTTTTCTGCACAGCAAAAGAAATTATCAACAAAATGAAAAGGCAACCTATGGATGGGAGAAAATATTTGCAAACATATTTGATAAGGAATTAATATCTAAAATATACAAGGTACTCATACAACCCGGTAGCTTCCCCAAAAAAAACAGACTCACAAATAATCCAGTTAAAAAATGGGCGAAGGACCTGAATAGATATTCTTCCAAAGAAGATGTACAAATGGCCACCAGGTGCATGAATAGGTGCTCAACATCACTAATCATCAGGGAAATGCAAATCAAAACCACACCTCAGATTTGTTAGAATGGCTATTAACCAAAAGACGAAAGATAGCAAATGTTGGTGAGAATGTGGAGAAAAAAGAACTGCTATACATTGTTTGTGGGAATGTGAATTGGTATAGCCATTATGAAAGACACTATGGAGGTTCCTCAAAAAATTAAAAATAGAACTACCCTATGATTCAGCAAATGGGTCTCGGTACATATCCAAAGGAAATAAAATCACTATTTTGAAGAGGTATTTGCATCTTCATGTTCACTGAATATTGTTTACCATAATCAAGACATGGAAACAGCCTAATTGCCATTGACAGACAAATGGATAAAGAAATGTCACGCGCACACACACACACACGAACAATCTCACTTACGTGTGGAATCTACAATAACCAAATTCACAGAAGCAGAGTAGAGTAGTAGTTTTCAGGGGGGTTGGAATGTGTGAAGGTAGCTGAAGGATACATACTTCCAGTTATAAGGTGAGTAAGTTTGGGGGATGATTTCATCTGTAGTTACATTAACTATACTAGAGTATGGTTACTACAGTTGATAATACCTTATTATATACTTTAAAGTTGCCAAGAATACAGATCTTAAAAGTTCTCAGCACACACACACACATGCACACTCACACACACACAACTCTGTGAGGTGATGTATTTGTTAACTAACCTTACTGCAGTAATCATTTTGTAATGTATACATTTATCAAATAATCAGCAGTACACCTTAAGCCTACTCAATGTAATCTGTCAATTATATCTCAACAAGTTGGAAAAAAAAGACAGTGAATTGAAAATTATGGAACATGCTGTTTATGGGGGGGCGGGTTTTGGATTATTGGTATAACCCAATGGATAGCAGTTTGGCAATACTCATAAAATCCTAAACACACCTTAGACCGCGTAATTCCCCCTCTACAAAATTGAGCTATAGATACACTCACATATTCGTGAAATGGTGTATATTAAGTCCCTCTATGTGCCAAGAGCTGGAGATATAATGATGAACAAGACAGACAGAAATCCCCATTCTCTCAGAACTTGATTCCAAGCTCTAGGGAGAGAAAGGCAATAAAAATAAATGAATAAGACAGGCCTGCCTACCTCACTTGCTGCTGCTCCACCATTTTGGTGCCAAGACCTGCAGAGTGGGGACCTGAGCTGAAGAGGGAACTAGAATGGAGCCAAGCCAAGGGAGGTAGGCTGGAGTGGAGCTGCACGTGGAGGGCCACCCAGGATACTTTCTTTGAGGTGTTAGTACCCACAGGCGAATGAACCTACGGGTTGCAGCCCAGTCTCACTTTCCAAATATACATCCAACCAGAAGAAGGATATATACACAACTCTGAATATTTACTGACTCCTAAATCAGCATGGCTTTTTAGAGAGGTCTCTCTTTTATCCCTGAGTTCTAATTATTTCCTCTTCTGGAAAAACATTACTGAAATATGGAGCAAGGAGTTAAATTCTCTCTTCCATAGACAATCTGTATTAATTGATTGGAAGATATAACATCATTAAAATGGCAATACTGGGGGTGCCTGGGTGGCTCAGTCAGTTAAGCATCTGACTTAATTTCAGCTCAGGTTATGATCTCAGGGTTCTGAGATCGAGCCCCATGTCAGGCTCCTCCACACTCAGCAGGAAGTCCGCTGGAGATTCTGTCTCTCCCTCTCCCTCTGCCCTGCACCCCCCTGCTTGTGCTCTCTTGTGCTCTTTTTCTCTTTTTAAAACAAGTAAGTAAATCTTAAAAAAAAATAAATAGTCATACTACACAAATTTATCTACATGTTGGAGAAAATCTCTATAAAATTTCCAGCTGCCTTTTTTGCATAAATTGACAAGGTGATCCTAAAAGTCATTTAGAAATCTGTGGGGCCCAGAACAGCCAAAACAACCTTGAAGAAGAACAAAGTTACAGGACCCACATTTCCTGACTTCAAAACTTGCTACATGGGTAGAATAGCCAAGACTGTGTGGTATCGGCATAAGAATAGACATATAGATAAAAATGAAATAGAATTAAGAGTCCAAAAATAAACTCATATGCTAATGGTAAGTTTGTTTTTGATATGCATACCAAGACAACTCAATAGTAGCAGAAAAATCCTTTCAACAAATGGTGTTAGGACAGCTGAATATCTACATAAAGAAGAACAGAATTATATCTCTACCTCTAAACACATGCAAAATTAACTCAAAATGAATTGAAGACCTAAATGTAAAAGCTAAAACTGTAAAACTCTAAGAAGAAAACATCAGAGTAAATCTTCATGACTGTTGACTAGGTAATGGTCATTTAACTATGACACCAAAAGCCCTAGCAACAAAAGAAAAAATAAATAAATTGGACTTAATCAAATTTAAAATTACTTGCGCCTTAAAGACAGCCTCGAGAAAGTGAAAATACAACCCACAGAGTAGGAGGAGCATATTCGCAAATTATGGATCTGATTACTGTCTAGTATCCAGTATATATAATGAGCTCTTATTACACACTAAAAAAAGATAAATAACCCAGTTAAAAATGGGCCAAGTGTTTGAATAGGTATTTCTCTAAAGAACGTATTCAAATGACCAATAAGTAAATGAAAAAATGCTCAATGTCATTCATCATTAGGGAAATGCAAATCAAAACCATGGTAAGACACCCATTTACACCCACTAGAATAAAAAAAGACAGAAAATAACAAGTGTTGGTGATTACGTAGAGAAATTGGAACTTTTATTCATCGCTGGTGGGAATGCAAAATGGTGCAACCACTTAGGAAAGCAATTTGGCAGCTTATCAAAATGTTAAACATAAGTTACCGTAAGACCAAAAAATTCACTCCTAGGAATCTACACAAAGTATTTCCTCAAGAAATGAAAACATGTATCCACACAAAAATTTGTACACAAATGTTCATAGCAATATTCATAATAGCAGGAACAACTCAAGTGTCTATCAATAGAATTGATTTTTTAAATGTCGTATATTCATACAATAGAATATTAACCATAAAAAGGAATGAAGCACTAGTACATGTCACAACATAGATAAATCTTGAAAACATTATGTTAATGAACAATTCCATACACAAAAGGCCATATGTTACATGATTCCATTTATATTAATGTCCAGAACAGGCAAATATATAGAAAAGAAAGTAGATCATTGTTCGTCAGGGTCAGTGGGAAGGGGAGGATGGGGAGTAACCACTAATTGGTATGGGGTTTCTTTTGGGGGGGATGATGAAAATGTTCTGGAATTAGTGATAATGGATGTATCTGTGATATATTAAATGTGATATATTAAAATATTGAACACTTTAAAAGGGTGAATCTTACAGCATGCAAATTATCTCAAGACTAAAATTAATGAATAAGTAAAATATGTGGTATGTTAGAATATGATGAATATAGATTTTTAAGTCATTGTTGACATGATTCAGCCACTACTGGGAGTCTTGTTAGGCCTTCCTTAGCAAAATAAGGGTTTAGTCTTAATGATCTGTTGGGTCTCTTCCAAATCTAGATTCCAATGATTCTTTCAATCTTCCTTAATAATCAGCAATTTCAAAAGAACTGCTGGAAAAGTCAACTCTAGAAAAAACCCAGCTTTACGCCTTTGGTATCTCACTCAAGGCAGCTCTATTTTTGCATATTGGTCATTTGATCTCTTTTCCTCTTTATAAAGAACAACTCTGAATCGATGGAAATTCTAAAAGATTGTAATGTCCCCTGAAGATTTCTGATTGATTGTGAGCTGCATGGAGAGAAATGCTGAGCTTAAGTAATTTGTAAAACTAAATCTCTCTGAAATGCGAGAAAAGTTTTCACAAGGGTTTCATGAAGAAAGAGACATGGGTAGCCGTTGGCTTTTTGGAGCCAAGGTGTGAACACACACGATAGTCATTATTGACATAAAAGTAGAAGGTTAAGGGGGCGCTTAGGTGGCTCAGTCAGTGAAGCCTGACCCTTGGTTTCAGCTCACGTCCTGATCTCATGAGTCAGGGTTCTATGCTCAGTGGGGAGTCTGCTTGAAGATTCTCTTCCTCTGCCTCTCCCCACCCTCCACCGACACACGCTCTCTTTCTAAAATAAATAGATAAATCTAAAAAAAAAAAGTGAAGAATATGTGATTTGTGAGGACACAGACTTCATATGAGGCATATGTGTGGTGGTTAAGAGCTTGGGGTCTACAGTCACCTTGTCTGGGTTGGGATCCTGGATCTACCATTTACCAAGCCATGCTGGGCTGTTTCCTCATATGTCACATAGCCATAGTATTTGTCCCTCCCCGTAAGACAGTTGTGAAGATTAAATTAGATGATACTCGTAAAGCACTGAGAAAAGTATCTAAGCCGTGGTGAGGACGCAGCAAACGTTAGCATTCTCTGTTCGCAGCAAATACTCCAAATGCTTAATGAGCGTTTTAAACACACCTGGCATTACTTGACAGGTACTTGTTTAGTGAATTGTGTTCCAACCCAGATTCTCCAGTAGTTAGTTCTTGTTATACAATGAGATTTTTCATATTGTAAATAACATTTTTTACAGAATAAAAGCAAGAAAGCTTCATTAACAAAATGAAGAGCCTGCTAATTATATTCGTCTTAATCCTTTGGACTGAAACACTGGCAGATCAGAGTCCAGGTACCGGTACACATTTTATGTTTATTATCATTTAGGAAAAGAAACATTTTTGTGTCTTAACTAACATTCATTTTAATACATAGAAACAAAGGATTTATTTATTTACTAAAAAAATCAAAGCAGACAGCGTTGAATTGTAGTTGGAGGCATGTGATGTCAAGCAAACTTAATCTCTCAAAGATGACAGAAAGCCAGGGGCAAAAGCAAGAATTATGCTACACCTGACTAGAAGAACTTTAATTATTCATTGATTTGCTTAGGTCCCAATGTTCCATGTCTCTGTGAATGGAGTCCATGTATTTGTTTTGTAGGTCAGTCTGCCTCCTAGGATTTCCTGACAAAGTTCTGAGTTACTTGGAAAGAGAGAACAATTGTTAGGCATTTAGCAGCACGTCACTCATTTCTGGTGTGGAGGTGGCTGACTGCTAAAGTGGATGCTGGTGGTGCTTCCCTTGGGCCCAGACTCTCTTTAACAGGCTGGTACCCCACTCGCCCCCCACCCCCACTCCCACCCCCAGTCCAGCTGCTGTGAATACTGCCTGTAACAGCTCACAAACACGGCCCACTTTCTCAGGAGAATTGTGCTTGGCTCTCCTAGAGTCAGCTAATGCAGGAGACTGTGCCAGTAGCCCTCCGCTCCTTCCCTGAAATTCCTGGGCATGGTCTGCAGCCAGTAACTGACTGAGAGAGGAGTATAACAAACCGGCCCTCTTGCCTCAGAGAGCGACATGCTCCAGAGTCCTCCCAGATCAGGCAAATATGGTGCTTTGCTTCTCTCCTCTTGTCCTGCTTCTCCTCAGTGAAGGCTGCCCCCTCCCCCAGTCCCTGTCTCAGATCGGCTCCTAAACTCTCCAACCCAAGACACCTGCTTACTTGATACGGTCTCTAAAAGTCACTCTTAATCCACAGGCCACTTGGGAGGCTTTCTTGTTTATTCTTTAGTATATTATCAGAGTTTGGGGTTCCACAACCAAAAAAAAGAAAAAAAAAGTCTCTGGTATCGAGTTGAGAAGGAAAAGAATTATTGCTTCATTTTACAAAGGTCTCTTGTTTGATATTTTCACAAAAGCCAGTAGAGTTTCTTCTGTTTGACCTCCAGAAGACACTTTCCTTGGGATTCTGAGTTACTCTTAACCGAGGACACAGTCTCCAGTGAGCACTGTGGTCTCAGATGTAAAGGCTGAACAAGCCACCACCTTGTTTAGGTTTGTCGTCATTTTATCTCGATAGAGCCGGGCCCTGAGTATGCGGATGTCGTGTTTCTGGTGGACAGCTCCGACCACCTGGGGACTAAGTCCTTCCCCCTCGTGAAAGCGTTCATCCACAGAATGGTCAGCAGTCTGCCCATAGAGGCCCACAAGTACCGCGTGGCCGTGGCGCAGTACAGCGACCGGCTCCACAGCGAGTTCCAGCTGGGCACGTTCAAGAGCAGGAACCCCATGCTGAACCACCTCAAGAAGAACTTGGGCTTCCTGGGCGGCTCCCTGCGGACCGGCCACGCTCTCCGGGAGGCGCACAGGACCTACTTCTCCGCGCCGGCCGGCGGGAGGGACAAGAAGCAGTTTCCCCCGATTCTGGTGGTCCTGGCCTCGGCCCAGTCCGAGGATGACGTGGAAGAGGCCTCCAAGGCCCTGCGGGAAGACGGGGTGAGAATCGTCTCCGTGGGGCTGCAGAGTGCCTCTGAGGAGGAGCTGAAGGCCATGGCCACCGCTCAGTTTCATTTCAACCTCCGGTCGGCCAGGGACCTTGGCGCGTTTTCCCAAAACATGACGCAGATCATCAAGGAGGCCACCCAGTACAGGGACGGAGCGGCCCCTCACAGTGTAGACGGTAAGGAAGGACTGGGTCCCATGCAGGCGGCTCTGCGCGCACCCTCGTCTCCTGCAGCTCGCGCTCTGCTTTTCGTGATTCGAGGCACTGAAGGCCTGGACATTTCTACACGTCCCTGTCCACTCCGACTGCCGTGTCTGCTTGTGCCTTTTCTCCCACGGGCATCTTCTTGCACTCCTTTATCTTCTTAGAGCTTGGATGACTCCTGACATCATTTAAATCTCAGCCCTACTGTCCTATCCTGTTGGACGGCTTTCCTTTCAAATTTCTTTTTGTGTCTCACAGTTCCCTGTGCATGCTTGATGACAGAGGCACTTCCAGAGTGAATGATGACTCGTTTCTGTGTTGGTCCCTGCCACCAATGAGCTGGTGGCACATTGAGGGCAGAAGTGGGCACTTACATGTATCTCTGTATTCTTCAGGCCTCCATGGTGCCTGACAATGAGCTAGCATTCTATGTATTTCTTAATAAGGGAATAAATGAACATCTTACAGATAAAACAAGAAGTTCTATCTCACAGTCCTGGCGTCATGTGAGGCCCATGGTGAATGCTCAGTAAGTGCCTGTCAGCTGGTACAGAGCGACATAGAATGGGAAGGATAACTTTCAAATGAGACGGGACAGAGAAGAGTATACCCTTGGTTGTACAGTGAAGCTGAACAGCGGGATGCGGTCTTGAGCCCTCCATCTGCTATGTTGGCTTACCTCCCCTGCACTGTTTCTTTCTCCTTACAGGTGAAATCTCTCTAATGAGTGTCAGGACCTGCTAAGGCCAGGAGTTTGACTCATTCCCCCTCTCAGTTATGCCATCATTTTGTGCTTCTATTTTTCACATCTAAGACACACTTCTTTCCCTGCATTTTAACATTTTTGATGTTAGGATGTGTCTCGCAGTAATGCTACATGTCTTTTTTAATTTCTAAGAGCTGCCCTTAAATACTAGTGTACTTGACAGTAGACTGGATCTTTGAATTGAAGAAATATTGGAAATATTTCTTTTCTTTTTTTTTATAATAATATATTTTTATTATATTATGTTAGTCACCATACAGTACATCCCTGTTTTTTGATGTAAAGTTCGATGATTCGTTAGTTGCATATAACACCCAGTGCACCATGCAATATGTGCCTTCCTTACTACCCATCACCAGCCTATCCCATTCCCCCACCCCCCTCCCCTCTGAAGCCCTCAGTTTGTTTCTCAGAGTCCATAGTCTCTCATGCTTCATTCCCCCTTCTGATTACCCCCCCTTTTTTTATCCCTTTCTGACAAGCTTATGGGTATGAAAGAGACCCATGAATGGCTCAAACTGAACTGACTCAGCACCCTTTCCTGTATAATGTAGCCCCTTAGCTATCACATCCCTCAACATAAAATTTTCCGCAACTTACTTTCTGAGAGTCATCAAGGGTTTCTCCTGTGGCAGCACAGACGCTTCCTCTCAGGCTCCATCATCCGTGTTGATGCCTGTCGTGCACATAGCTGCTTGAAAGCAACACCTTACTTCAGTCCCTGAAGCTGGTTTCCCTTGGGGGATGCGGGTTCTCAGGTTTATCTCTAAGCAGCCACCCATCAGAATCACCAGGGGCCACATCCGCCTTCCTGTCAGCCCCAGAAAATCCCTGTATTTCCCACAGAAATGGAAAAGACCTCCTTCTCATCTGCTTGCATTCTTGATCCCCTAGGACAAAAGGAGGAATACTGATGACCCCATGACTTACAATGTCTCATGTGAAAAATGTTTTATTTGTGTCTTGAGTGCTCCATGAAGACCTCAAAACAGAAGACTCTTGAGTTAAATCGTTTACCTGGCAGGTGATCCCAGACAGCATTTGGAAGGAATGGGTAAACTGAGACAGGAACCCATGAGGTGTTGATGGGCAGGCAGAACAGGCCAGTGCTCAGCCCCAGGGAGGCACCCAGTAAGTGTGCTGTATTCATGAGAGGCTCCCACCATTCTCTCCAGAGGAAAGTAGAAAGAGTTCCTGGCAAAATGGATTTTCCTTGCTGCTTCTGCACGCAGTTGGTGATGATGGGCCATTCCGAGCAGGTACTACCTAGTTCTAAGACTCAAGGAGACCACCTGGTGTGGTACAAAGTGCTCTGAACACAGGTCAGAAGACCCAGACACTGCCACTAGCTGCCTGTGTGAATTTGGGGAAGTGATATAATCTCTCTGAGCCTTGCATCAGCATCCTCATTTGTAAGTCATGGCAGCTGGGATGACCCTGAAACTTCCTTTCTGCTCCATCATTAACAATTCCGTGGCTATAGCTATGGCCTGATTCTGTAGTAGGACCAGCTCAGGCTTTAATAACAAACAGATTCCCTGAATAATAGGAAGTTTATTTCCCTTGTAACATTGTAGGGCTGGTGGTCAAGGTGACCATCTGTCTCTCTTTTGTTCAGATACTTGGGTTGGTGGTGGCTTTTCTGTCTTCACGTATGACTTCCGAGGTGCCCTAGGGATAGTGACTTCCAAGGTGCCCTGGGGATTGTTATACAGCTGGTGGATGGGAAAAAAGATGAAAGATCACTCATGGGATTTTTATGGGATAAGCTTGGAAGAGACACACACTATTTTTGCTCACATTTTATTATCCAGATTTTAGTCCCATGGCCACACCTAACTGCGAGTGAGGCAGGGAAGTCAGGTCTAGCTCTATGCCCAAGAAGAGGAAATGGGTTTTAGTGAGTATTTACAAGGTTCTACCACCATTAGTGTTGCTCCTGAGACACCAGGGAATCCCTTTCCCTCCACTCTCCTGATCTCGCACTCCTGCTGCCTTGGAGAAATAGCAAATTCTTATGATTTATGCTCTTCTTCTTTCAGAGAAGAAACCCTCCTGTAACCATCCACTCTGAGGGTCTGGGGGATTCTCCATCTGTATAGGTGCTGCTTAGTCTCTGCTCTGCAGGACATTTGGGTTTTACTACCTTCTTAGAGGGTTCTGTGTGCTGCTTTGTGCTTCTCTCCTACTTTACTTCACAGCAATATAGCACCACAAGGTTTTGCTTGATGTGATACTATTCTTGCCTTTAGAGGTTAAGAGAAAGAACTTCAGAGTCAGTGAGGTCTAGATTCAGACTCTGGCTTGGCTGCTAACGGCCTTGAATAAGTTACTTACCCTCTGAGCTTCAGTTTCCTTACCTATAATGTGAGGATACCAGTGCCTACCTTGATATGGGTGAGATGGCTTGTATGGCATTTGGCACATAGTTTACTATTATTCATAGTAATAGCTATTTGCAAATAAATACTTCCCCAAGTAGGCCATGCCGGGAGTTTGTTGTAGCTAACTGTGTGGGTGCAGAGTGCGTTGGTACATTTATGAGAATTATTTTTAATTTGAGTTCTCACTAGGCACCAGGTACTGGAGAGAGAGAGATAAGACATATCTTCTGGTTTCTAGAGCTCACAATCCTAATGGGTAGCTCTTGGCAAGACTGAGCTTATCTTTTGGCTATGCTTTCCACAGATATAGTTCCTTCACCTGTGCCTGGAGTAGGCATTTTCTGTGCATATGGTGTACTGTTCCCTGAATGCCAGATTTATACAACCAGCTGCTTACCTGGCATCTTCAATAATATCCCAAACTTAGCATGACTGAAATGGAACTCTCGAATCCCCCTTGCAACTTGTTCTTTCTACTGTCTTCCTTGTCTTGGTATTCCAAGATAACGCCCAAATCCACTCAGTTCTTCAAGCCAAAAACCTAGTTTCACCACCTCCCCTTTGTTTCTTAATGTTAGCATCCAGTCTATCATCAAGGCCCTCTCTGTTCTACCTCTAATTCATGTATCAAAACTACCCCGTCATTTCATCTTACCTCCTATTATCCCTGTCCAAGAAACATGATCTCTTTCCTGGACTAGGGCAGTTGTTTCTTAGTGGATATCCCTGAATTTGTTCTCTCTCCTCAGCAACTGGGGTGATATTTTAAAGACTTAAATAAGATCGTGTGACGCCCATATGACTTAGGCGCTACTTCTTTCTGGCCTCATCCGTCATTGTTCCCTTCACTCACAGTCACCAGCCACTCAGCTTCTTGCTTGTTCCCACCTGCTCCTGTTCCTTCTGCCAGAATTCCTCTTCCTTCAGAACATGTGGCTGAATCCTTCTCTTCGTACCTCAGCCCAAATGCGATCCTCTTAGAGAGGCCTTCCTTGACTTCTTTTTATCCCAAGTAAGTTAATCCTCTTCCCACATCCCCAGAATAGTAACTCAGTTGACTTACTTGTTTTAGTTCCTCATGATCACTGAAATAATATAATCTAGTTATCTGTCCTCCCCATAGAGTGTGAGCTTCCCAAGGTCAGAGATATTTCTATTACACCATCCCTGCATCCTAGCACTTGAGAGTGGTGGTGGACGTGGAGGTGGTGATGGTGGTAGAGACGGCGGTCAGGGTGATGGTGTGGTTGGTGGGAGTGAGGGAGGTCGGTAATTGTCGTTGGTAGTAGTAGAGGTAGCGGTAGAGATGCTGGTGGTGGAGGTATAGGTGGTTGCTGGTTGTTGATGGTTGTGGTGACAGGAGAAGGGGACGTGAGGGCATTGGTGGGTGGTGATGGTGGTGAAGGTGAGAGTAGTGGTGGTTGGCGGTGGAGTGGTCATGAGGATCATGATGGTGGTGGTGGTGGGGAGTGAGAGAAAAGTTGGTTAGAAGCATTTTTCAGAGAGAAGGAACATTATTGCAAAGACTCTGAAGTCAGTGACCTTGTAAGTCTTGTTCAGAACTGTTATCTGTTGTTTATTAAAAGAGAATAATGCTGACTGCAACTGTCATGACTACCTCGATTTTCAGTAATGCCTTTTGACAATCTGTAAAGTGCCTTTCTCACTCTGGGCCAGTGGTTTGTACTAATCCTCATACTCTTTTTTTCTCTCCATAGTTCCCTTCCCAGTGGCCTGTCAGAAAGATTCATTAGCTGACCTCATATTCCTAGTGGATGAGTCAGTTGGCACAGGACAAAATTTAAGGAACCTGCAGAATTTCCTGAGGAACATTGCCGCCTCCATGGATGTGAGGTACAACTGCACACGCCTTGGACTTATGAGTTACAGTGATAGAACAAACATTATTTCGCTTCTAAATTCAAGCACAACCCAGTATGAATTTCAGGAGCAAATCCAGAAGCTTTCTGTCCAGGCTGGGAAATCCAATGCTGGGGCTGCCATTGAGAAGATGAGGCTAGAAGCCTTCTCAGAGTCAAGTGGCAGCAGAAAGGCACAGGGAGTGCCTCAGATTGCAGTCTTGGTCACTCACAGACCATCTACTGATGAGGTGCGTGATGTAGCAATACAACTTCGGCTGCAGGATGTGACTGTATTCGGCATGAACATCCAAGGGGCTGACGAAACCCAGTTAGAAGAAATAGCATCTTACCCTCCGAGACAAATGGTTTCCATGCTCAAATCCTATGCAGACTTGGAAACTTACAGTAAAAACTTCCAGAAAAAGCTCCGGAATGAAATTTGGTCCCAAATTTCTACTCGTGCTGAGCAAATGGACCTTGACAGAACTGGTATGTTTAAAAAAAAATACTTTCTTATTATAAAAGTAATATGAGCCGTGGCCTAGAGTAGGGGCAGAAGTGAGGACTGACTGTAATTGTATGACAGCACTTTAGTAGTTAGGGAAATATTCTAAGACTAGATTTTGGTTCTGGTTGCAGAACTTTATAAATTTACTAAAAATCATCAAATGATTACAAAGGGTGAATTTTTTAGTGTGTAAATTGTACCTCAATAAAATGTAAATAAGTAGTGTTAACTATAGGTTAATAATATCGATGAACGGGAAGAAAATGAAATCATTTATAATCCTGTCCTTCAGATAAAATCATTTTTAACATTTATTTCTCATTATTTCTCTTTTGGTTTCTTCTTTCTCCATATTACTTATGTGCACACACACACACGTTTTATTTTTATTTTTTTATTTATTTATTTTTGTTTATTTATTTAGGAGGGGGAGGGGCAGAGGGAGATGGTTAAAGAGAATCTTAAGCAGGCTCCAAGTCTAGTTTGGAGCCTGATGTAGGGCTCAATCTCATGACCCTGAGATCATGACATGAACTGAAATCAAGAGTTGGAAACTTAACCGACTGAGCCACCCAGTTGCCCACATACACATTTTTGAAAGATGGTATAGCATTGCACGTGTTAGTGCTGTCCAACAGAACTTTCTGTGATTATGGAAATGTTCTCCCTCTGCGCTGTCCAGTAAGGCAGTCACTAGCCACGTGTGGCTATTGAGCACTTGAAATGCAGCTAGTGTAACTGAGGATCTGAATTTTATTTAACTTTTCTGAATTTTACATTTAATTTTAATTCAATTTAGTTTTGATAGCCACATGTAGCTGGTGGCTATTGTATCATACAGTGTACAAATATACAGTTGTGTAATTTGTATCAGTTACAATTACATTTGGGTGTGACCAACAGAAATAAAACTAGCAGTTAACCATGAGGATGAAACTATTTTTTCTGTTTCACAAGTAAGTCCTAAGGTAGGCAGACAGAGCTGGTGTGGTATACCAAAGTTTCAGGAACCTGTCTCTTTCCACATTATTATTTTTTTGCCATTTGTGGTTTTTATTCCCAGATCATAGTCCCAGATAATCTCTCCAGGCATCACATTCATATCCAGCAAGCAAGAATGATAGAAAAGAAGGAAGTGGGCAGGCTTCCACCTCCTTTTCTTCAAAGATAGTCCCAGAAATTACACATATCATTTATGTTTACATCCCAGTGGCCAGAACTTAGTCACATGTCACACCTAGTTGTAAAAATGGGAGCTGGAAAATGTAGTCTTTATTTAGGGCAGTCAAGTATGTTGCTAAAAACTGGGGGTTCGATTAGTATAGGAGGAGACAATAAGATAACCAGGATTATCTTCCTTACCCACTTTTCTGTCAACCTTATATCATGAACTTTCATCCATTTCCTTAAATATTATTTTGCAACATTCTTTTTAGTTTGGTAATAAAATTCCATGGTGTGAATGGAATATAGTTTAACATATCCTACTCTGTTGGATATATAGGTCATTACACATATTTTTCCCTTCTAAAAGTCTTGGATAATATCATCCTTGCACCTATATCTTTACACACAACCATGAGTATTTTTGCACTTTTTGATCTTTTCTATTATGTTTGTCTTCCATCATTCTAGTGAAGATATTCTAGTTAAGATGCACTGTGAATGTGTTGTAGTTTTCCTAAGTTCTTTTCAAAGGTACATGCCAAGAAATACTTGATGTGATTTTGTGTTTACCTAATTCCGAGACACCTGCTGTCTTCACACATTTCCTTTGTGGATAAAATGCTTCTGAACAATTGGAACTGGAATTTGGCAGTACCAACTATGAGGGCATAGGAGGGATGTGTAGTGTGGTCTCTCTTGGAGAGTTTGCAGTGATGTGATTTAAAAAAAAAATGAGTATTTCCATTATAGAAATTCTAAATGGGAAGGTATGGGATCAAGGCTAGAGGCAAGGGCCATGTAAGGGGGATAGATGATTCTCAAAAATTGGTACCTGACTCAGGTTGGGTTCCTCAGAATAGATGTCAGAGAAGGCCTTGTGTGAAATTGATATATTAGAAAATATATCCAGGGAAAACTGGAGATTGGTAGGAAAGTAGGGTTGGGACCAGGAAGGGAAGGATGATAAGCCAAGTCCCACGGAGGTTCAATTCTATAGGGTCATTCTAGAGACAATGCAGGTTAAACCTTAGAATTGTCCCAGGCAAAGAGGGTTCCAGCACTCCGAGTGCCACCTGCCCACAAACAGACACAGGTGTGAGCTCTTAGCGTGAGAGTGCTAGGAGCCAGTGGGCACAGAAATGGTAGAGTTTGAGCGGATACAGGCGAAGCACCAACAGTGTCTGCTGCAAACTTATCAGAGTTTCCCGGGGAGTTTATTTCTAATTCATTGGCCCAAGCTCTCCCCAAAACCTAATGAATCAGTCTCAAAGTAGGGCCTGGGCACTTGCATTTTAGTAAGCTCCTCTCTAAACAGTTAGCAATGTTTGAGAACCTTGACCTTAGTGAATTTGCCATGGCCCAGAGTGTGATGGCCAGCTTTGTAATTTCAGAATGGTCAAATATGGAGAACCAACCTATACTGACTTAGTCGTTGTAGCCACCACATCTGTCGCAGAGTACCCAGTTTTTTAAGTCAGATTTCATTAAATCAAGGAGAGACTCATATTAATCAAACCAAGAGACTGATGTATAGAGAAAGAGTGACAGTTATATTTATGATGAGGATTAGTGTGCAGGGACCGGGACATTCATGTCCTCTGAGAAGTACATTCTCTCCCTATAGCCACCCATAGTGAGAAGCTAAATTGAAACCAAGAGATTGCTGGAGGTTGCATAGTCATTGCAACGGAATTAGTTTTATGACTGAAAGTCTAGTGTCATTCAGTTAGGTAGATGACTCTATTTTAAAGTCAAAATATAAATCTCTCTCTATATATATCTGTATAACTGTACAGGTGAGATCTTTGGGTCAGGGGACACATTCTTCTTCAACATTGTCCAAATGAACATTTTGTGATGATGGCAACGTTCTATATTTACAGTGTTGGATATAATAGTCACCAGCCACATGGGGATGTGAATCACTTGAAATGCAGCTAGTGCAACTAAGGAGCTGATTTTTGGATTTTACTTAATTTTAAGTAGTTTAAATTTACCTTTTAATAGCAACATGTGACTAGTGGCTTGTGTATTGGACAGCACAGCTCCAGGTGGGCTAGGTGGTCATTGCCTTGGTTACCCACTGTGACTCACGTTTTTTCTCTTCTTCATTGCTGACCACCACTGTCTTTATTTGAAAAACACCTGATTCTTCTTCATTAGGTATATAAATCAATCCATTCTGGTTGCTATTAAGTTTTGCTGGTCTGAGATTAATCCTGTCTTTTTCAGATAACTGCTTATCTTTGCCCTAATATTTTAGGTAGTGATTTCATAGTTTAATTCTCAGGTCCCAAATTATTTCCAGTATTTCTGATTTCTTAAGGACCAACTCCCATAGCCTGAAGTAGTGTCAATAGTTCCAAGTTGCCCAAAAAGCTGTCAAGAAAGAAAGAAAATATTGTGAAACGACTAAATTATTTTGTATTTTAAAGATCATTTCACATACTCAACCAGATAATTGCACAAATAACCTAAATTTTAAAAGTATGCTCTTTCTCCTCCCTGATTTCAGCGAATAGTTGATAGAGCTGTAAATAGACAACTAGTAAAGTTAAAGCATGTTTTCATAGAATCTACTCAACAAAGGAAGGAACATTGAGGTCTCTTTTATTTAAAATTTTTTTTTGTTGAAATCTTGTGATGTACCAGGTGTACTAGGTGGAAACAGAGTAGGAAGCAGTTTCTGCCCTTGTGGGGCTGACACTCTGTGGCAGGAAGCAGTCTGTGCTCATGAACAAATGAATAAGATAACTTCAAAAAGTATGGGTATCATAGAGAAAATAAGGTAATAGGATAGGCAACGATTGATGTGTTTTAGCTAGAGGGGAAGAGAGGGTCTTTTTGAAGAATTGGCATTTGAGTTGGCATATCCATGATGAGATAAGAAGGAACCAGCTATGTGAATATTTAGGGGGAAGAATATTTCAAGAAGAGGAAAGGGCAAGTGCAAAAGCCCTGGGGCACTTTCAAAAATACAGAAAGCAGCCCAGCATGGTTAGAGTACAGTGAGTAAGATGAAGAATTGCTGGAAATAGGGTCTGAGAGAAAAGCAGGGAGAAAGTTCAGGACAATTTTTTATTTTTAAATTCTAAATGTAATGATCAACCACTTAAGTAGAAGTATAATATGATCTGGTTCTAGTTTTATTTATTTTTATTTTTTTATTATTATTTTTTTAATGTTTTTTTTATTACATTATGTTAGTCGCCATACAGTACATCCCTGGTTTCTGATGCAAGGTTCGATGATTTATTAGTTGCATATAACACCCAGTGCACCATGCAATACGTGCCCTCCTTACTACCCATTACCAGTCTATCCCATTCCCCCACCCCCTCTGAAGCCCTCAGTTTGTTTCTCAGAGTCCATAGTCTCCCATGCTCCACTCCCCCTTCTGGTTCTAGTTTTAAATACAGTATTCTAGTTGCTCTGGGAAGAAGAGGTTATAGGAGAAGTAAGAGCAGTAAGTCATCTCCTCCATTCCATTTCTTAAGGTATAAACTGTCCAAAAAGCCATATGTCAATACTAGAAAAAATAATTTAACTTTCAGCCTGGAGACTTGGGAATCTGGTCTTTCCTTTTAATTAACTGGCTGTGTGACCTGAGACAAAGCACTGGGTGCCACTCTGTTTCAATTTCCCATCATGTTGTGAATTTCAAGGTGAGAATGGGCATGAACAGGTTTGAGGAAGCAGGAAGACCCTGTGCAAATAATGAAGAGTTCTCATTCTCTAGAAACTTCATGGCCTCACGTTCCTCTACAAACCCTCTTGCAAAGTTCTCCCCAGAGTCTCTATAATTAACGAAGAATGCAATTTCCACTTTTTTTTTTTTCAGGCTGTATAGATACAAAAGAGGCTGATATCTATTTCCTCATTGACGGCTCAACCAGCATACAGGGAAAACACTTCGAGCAAATCAAGGAATTTATGTTGGCTGTGACAGGAATGTTCAGCATTGGCCCAGACAAAGTCCAAGTTGGAGCCGTGCAGTATTCAGATAAGATGAGAGTGGAGTTTTATATCAATGACAATTCTAATAATGTGAACTTAAAGAACGCAATTTTGAACATCGAGCAGCTTCAAGGCAACACCTATACCGGGGAGGCCCTGAATTTCACGCTGTCAATAATAAAAGAAGATAGGAAGCTTAGGACAAGCCAGGTTCCCTGTTACCTCATTGTGCTGACTGATGGGAGGTCCACAGATGACGTCCTGGAGCCTGCTGAGAGATTAAGGGCTGAGCAAGTCACCATCCATGCAGTTGGCATTGGGGAGGCTATAAAAGTACAACTCCAACAAATTGCTGGGGGAGAAGAAAGGGTTAGCTTTGGGCAGAACTTTGATTCTTTAAGAAGCATAAAGAATGAAGTGGTTCACAGAATCTGCACTGAAAAAGGTAAGCAAAACACAAAAAGGCTTTATTTCCCATACTTCGTTAGGTACTTCGGGCAGACTAATAGCCGGGCTGAGACGAGAAGTGATGTGACCGGTTGTCTGGTTAACATTTTGCTAACTTCCTTTATCACTAGGGAGGGATTCAGCCCCTTTAGGCCAATTGCCACGATTGGAAAATCCCTAGGTAGACAGATGCCCTGAGACCATCTTGAAAGTCATAAGTAGGAAGGTTGCTAAGAGTGTTGTGGCCTTGACAAAGCCCACCGGTGTGGCGTGTAAGAGACTCTATTCTGTGTGTGCACGTGTGTGCGTGTTGTGTGAATGTGTACGCGCACGCGCTGATTGAAGCAGATGAGCACAGTGGAAAGAAAATGGGCTCTGGCTTTGGGATCCAACTCACTTTCCTACTTGACCTTCGAACTTCCTCATCTATTAAGCAATGGTAACACCTACATCCTAGAATCCTTATAGGTTTAGCATAATACACATCAACCATCATTTCTCTATTATGAATGCATATCTAGTACACATACAATAATTGCTTATTTTTATTTGTAACAGAAACACATATTTACATTTTCGTTCTGACTAAAAATCATGTAACAAAAGTTTGGAAGAACAATTTGCAAAGTCCTGTATCTGATTGTGATTTCTCTTATTAGTAATAGCTACTTACTAATTACAGATGATATGTGTTGATTGCTAGTATTAGCACATGAAAATTTCATGTGCTGAGAGGCATGTTAACTTGTTGGTTAAGATAAAGGATGCTGGAGTCAATGAGTCAAAGTTCAAGCTCCAATCTTATTAGCTGTGGACCTTGAACAGTTTACATACTGTCTACCTGTCTTGATCCCTATATGCCGGCCTATAGGGAAGCTTGAAGGTGATAATGCATGTGGACCACTTAAAATAATGCACGTGGGCACATCGTAACTGCTACATAAAAAGGAGCTATTGTAGGAGTTGGCTAAGGTATTCATTGATGAGAAAGAAAAAGAATTCTCACTTATTTGAACTTACAGAAGTGAAAAAGTTTTGGGATTTTCTGAGTCAATAAAATAAAAAAAATAAGCAATGCAACTAATGAATTGTTGAACGCTACATCAAAAACTAACGATGTACTATATGCAGACTAACAACATAAAAAAAGCAAAAAACAGAAAAGAAAAAAGAAACATAGAATAAGCAAATAAGTGGAGCTCACAGCAAAATCCTAAATCACAAAATTGTTCATTGTTCTCCCCATTATGGACAGTAGTTGGGTCTTCAGGATGTTCTAGAAAGAGTACAAGAGTAAAAGTTCCCCAACGTTTCCTGGGGTTGATGCAAAGAGAAGTAAAAGGGTTCCAGGAAATGGAAGATAGGCTGTATCTCAGTCCTTTCAAGGGAGACAGGCCTGGGCCAGCATGAGGAGGTGCAGGACAGCACCTGTGGGTCAGGTCGCTGCAGGGCCGGTGCCTGAACACTGGCACACCTGAAAGAGGAGACAAGCTATGGACAAAGAAATGAGCCATAAGATGGTCAACAGAGACAGGGAAACTAAGGAACCGAAGCCTGAGGACCTAGAAAAAACACTGACCAGTCTCAGAGCAGATGCAGATGGAGCGGGACACTGTGTATTTGTTGCTTAGGGGAGAAGAAAAGAGACTGTAATGAAAAGACCCCAAGCTACACAATGTGGAGTATTATTTCTCTTTTGTATAATGGTCCAGGGTGAGTTCTAGCGGAGAGCCTTTCCATGCTCAACAAATGGCTCCCATCTTTAGGTCAAAAGTGAATACCTAGTTCTCTTCACCTTGCATTTGTGGAAAGGGAGAAAGGGCCATATGAGCTCACCACACCCAATTGTTTTAATGTTCAGATCCAGAAGTGGGCAAGTCACTTCTGCTCATACCTATTGACCAAAACTTAGTCACAGGGCCACATGTAGCCTCAAGGAAGGCTAGGAAATATGGTCTTTTCCTGGGCGATCATCGGTCTAGTTGAAACTATATTGACATAGAAGGATGGGAGACTAGATATTAGAGGATGGGAAGAAGTCTTGCCACAAACAGATAAAAGGAGGTAGACCCCGTGAATACGAAACCACATGTAAAAGTCTACTCCTTTTACATATGTTTAATGGAAGGGAGGCTTCCACACTTCACAGCAGTGGGGCCTTGCCAAGGCCACAAATATATTTAGTGACCTCTCTATTGATGACTTTCAAGATGGCCCCAGCTTGAGTCTTAAATGGTGGTTTTGATGTTTCCTGGTGGGCCTTACACAAACTATTAAAAAATAATAAGCATTGTTTTATTCTTCTTTGACTAATGCTAATTGCTTATTTTCAAATAGTATGGGATAGACTCTGTAAGTGTTGAAGGAAGGACTGCTAAGAGAATGGCAGTTTCAGCAGGTAGACCAAGGAGATACATGCTAACAACAATATATTTACCTATTATATATATATAGAGAGAGATAGGTGTACTCGCACACACCTGTACAATGAATTAGTAACACTGGGTTTTTTTTTCTATGGCTTATAGAAATTGGTCTTCTATGTGTGGATTCATGTACATACACATATGTATGTATACAAAAATACATCCATTTCTAGTCAGTAACATATCTACAAATTTTATATATAAATAAAGGAACAGTCCATGCTGAATTGTTATGTGCTTATTAACGTAGTTATTATCTCTAGTAAAAGTTTCTCACCCCAATTTTTAATATTGATTTATAGTGTTCATCAAATCATTTTAAGTTACCCAAGAAAATAATGCTATATAAAGATTCCTTAGAATTTTATGTTTCTACATTATGCATAAAACCCTGAAATATTAGTCCTATGAGTGTAGGGAATTGATTGTTTTTTCTCTGATTCCTTTTTTTGGATCATCATCGCAACCTTTAACCCATAACTTGATGCTTGGCGTTTCATAGACCTCAAGAATTATGAATAAATGAATGATGGATAAATGCTTTGGAAGTTGCATTTTCTCTTTTAAACTTCTTGGATAATAATTTGGTGGATTTCTGATTCAGGGTTGTAGTCAGCGGGCCTCCGCTTCAGCAGCAGATAAAATTTTCAAATGCGGTAGCAGGTGCTTGAGTCAATTTTTGATGTTTTCTGACTAATGCATTTATTTCTGTCTTACTGTTTCTCTATATTCTGAAAATCATGTCAACCTGGCTCATCTCTGGTCTTTTTGACGACACGCAGGATGTGAAGACATGAAGGCTGACATCATGTTTCTGGTGGACAGTTCTGGCAGTATAGGACTTGAAAATTTTGGAAAAATGAAAACCTTCATGAAAAGCCTATTAGCTAAGATTCAGATAGGTCCAGACAGAACTCATATTGGTGTCATTCAGTTCAGTGATAAAACTCGGGAAGAATTCCAGCTTAATAAATACTTCACACAAAATGAAATTTCTGATGCAATAGACAGAATGTCTCTCATCGACAAAAACACTTTGACTGGAAACGCACTAATCTCTGTAGATCAATACTTCACCCCCGCCAAGGGGGCCCGTATTGGGATCAAAAAGTTTCTTATTCTCATCACGGATGGAGAAGCACAAGATGCTGTGAGAGACCCTGCTAAAGCTCTTCGGGACAAAGGCGTGGTCATCTTCTCTGTGGGGGTGTATGGAGCCAATAGGACGCAGCTGGAGGAGATCAGTGGGGATGGCAACCTGGTCTTCCAAGTTGAGAGCTTTGATGATCTAAAGGCAATAGAAAGCAAACTCATTTTTCGTGTATGTGCTCTCCATGGTAAGTGACACTGTTATCCTTCAGGACTCTGGGATGTGAGATGTTGACCTCATAGGGTGAACAGTGGGTTATACCACGGGCTTAGACTCCGTCTGGACTTTAGTGTTAAGTTTTGGTCTTATTTATGTTGTATTAAAACATCTGTGACCTCCAGGAATATTCCAGTTTAACAATCTTGTCCGCCAGTTTGGCAATAAAGTATTCTGGCTGTGAAGACTTCAAATCTATTCCAAAAAGGTCGCAGAATTTTCCATTGAACTTCCAACTCTTTACTACCTGCATACCTAGATTTTCCAGAGGAAGTTTTTAATCCCAAATGATTCCCCAGAATTGTTTCTTGCCTACCTGTAATCATTGTCAAGTTGTAAATAACTAGAAATACAAATTCATCTTCCTCTTAATTAAATTAAATCCAATATTCTAAGCATACCCACCCCCCAAAAACCCCTCTTTATTTTAAAAATATAATGTGTGTTTTCATTCCTTCACCTTATTTTTCTCCACCTCTATCAGTGAGGTATTTTACATCTGGCTGTTCATGCATCTCTCCCTTTGGAAAATTTTAATTTGTTACTTTTTAAAAATGATTGCTCAAGATCATCATTTTTATCTCACACAAATTGTAGTGCCTTTCAAGTTGTGTCAAGCAATCTTCAGTTTGAGTCCATCAACTTTAACGGCTCTTGGATGAGACCTTGCTATAAATCCACACATAAGACTAAAAATACCTGTGCTTTTAAACCTACCACGAGCCCTTATCTGTGTTTTGGATACAGCTAAGAAAACGTACTGAAGTATTGGTAAATTTGTTGTATGTTGTTCCCCTGGCAACAAAGAGACCTCCCTTGGACTATATTATTCAGAATTCTGGGTGAGAAATTCTCACAAAGTTAACAAAATATCTTAGTGTAAACTCTGACTTTTAGGCAGTGGCACTGCAATTTCTCTCCTAATAGCTTCAAGTGGCAATGATTCTCAAACTCTTGGTAGTGTTGGGACATTCTAAGACAGGTTGGCCTTAAGGCCACAACCCCACCTCTGAAATCCATGGAGCTCTTCCTGGTATTTCTTCATTTGGGTAAACACAATGTTTGTGGAGGCCCTGCCTATAGCATTATGTGAAATTTCAGCTGACTCACACATCAGATCGACTCATAAACATCAAGTCACGTCATGGCCCCAAGTTCCTACGGATATGGTCTGGACTCATCCAAAGCATCTTAGACTTGAGAATTTGAGACCTCATTGCCAGAAATAAGGATTGAAGTTACCATATGCAGGTAGAAAGTGGAGAAAGTGAAACTGTGGAAGGCTTGTGCTTAAGGTACTGAGGGAAGAGAAAGAGGGGAGAGAAACCCCACACTTTGGAGACCTATCCAGAGTGCTCACTTGACTTCCAGTGTGGAGGAGAGCTTGGGGCTGAGGAGAGGTGATAGGCCTTAGCTCTCCCCCTACTTGGGGCCTTTCTGGGTTCTAATTCAGGAGGTGAGGGGAAGGAGCACAAATGAATGCAGAGAGGCATGTGCACATGGGAGAGTTTGCTTAGCAGAAGCTGAAAAGACAGCTGGAGCCAGAGGGAGTAGGATAAAAATCCCAGCTAATACAGAGAGCCTCTGAGCTCTTTAAAACATGAGGCCAGTTTGGCAAACATCAGTCATATCTCACCATTATATTGATACTGAGCTACCTTCTGACGTTTCCTTTCAGTTGAAAGCCTGCCTAGGAAAACGCATCACATGTCCTAATGAGATCTAGGAGAGCAGAGTGGTGTGGCTTAAGAACCACCCATTGCAGAGTCACTGTCAAGTACAATGTCCGTGGAATCATGATCTGGGCAAGTTGTACATCACTGCGCCTCAGCTTCTTACTCTGAAATATGGCAACAGCCTCCTTAACAAGTGAGATGCAGCGTCTCGGCCATAGTAGTTTCATGGTTTGCTCTCCCTTCTCAGCTGTCTGTGTAGAATGCGTGGCAGAAAGATTGTGATGCCTGCCTTCTTCTTCTTTCAGATTGTAAAAATATTAAAGTGTTGGACATTGTGTTTGTGCTGGATCATTCAGGCAGCATAAACACACAAGAGCAAGAAAACATGATGGCTCTAACTATCCATTTGGTGAAGAAAGCAGATGTTGGCAGCGACCGAGTTCGGATTGGAGCTCTCAAATACTCAGACTATCCTGAGATTCTTTTCCACCTTGGGAAATACTCAAACAGATCCTCAGTCATCGAGCACCTAAGGAGGCGCAGGAGCACCGGAGGGGATACCTACACTGCCAGGGCTCTTGACCACACGAACATGATGTTCACGGAGGAATATGGCAGCCGCATCCAGCAAAACGTGAAGCAGATGCTGATCGTCATCACTGACGGGGTATCCCATGACCGAAATCTGCTCAACGAGACAGCATTGAAATTAAGAAACAAAGGCATTGATATCTACGCTGTGGGTGTAGGACAGGCTGACCAACTTGAACTTGAGGCTATGGCAGGGAATAAAAGCAAGACTTTCCATGTAGATAATTTCAACAAATTGAAAGATATTTACCTGCCTCTACAAGAAAGTATGTGTATCAATGCACATGAGTGTAAGTTGTGATTTTTAAAGTTTCTATGGGGGTAGCAATAGAAGGTTAAGAAAAAAATAAATTAAATCTTAGCTTCCCATTATCTGTATGCCATGGGCTAAACATTTCTCTACTCAGGCTGTTTTCTTATCTCTAAAAAAAAAAATGCACTGATTGAGCAAGATCTGAAAGTTGCCTTCCCACCACAGTATGCATTGAAGAGCTTATGGAAGCAAGTTTCAGAAACATTCTTTGAGGTCTTGCCACCCTGTTGCCTTTTTCTTGGCAGAAAGGAACTCTACCTAGGATCATAGTCACCTTACTCCATTTCAGGGCCTCTTGTGCCATTCCATTAATGGTCTCAATGCAAACACTGAACACTAGTTATAGGCCAGACTCAGAGTTGCATGGTTTGACAGATAGACTTTGTCTTCAAAGATCCAGGGCTGTCTAAATGGGATTATAGACATTCTCTAGGGCCACAGGAAGCTGAAGTAATCTAATGTGCTTTTCTAGATAAGGGCCACTAATACAGACGGAAGGATATGTAAGTTCAATATGGAGTCATGGAGGCTGGTGGGTAGGAGCAAGGAGGGAAGGGACCCAAGTTGATTCCATGAGATACCACTGGGGTAGGATAGGCTGCAGGCATCACACTTGAGGAAAGTGTAAGATTTCCCACCTGAGCTCAAAGTGAGTAATGAATTCATCTCCTTGATTTTAGGTACTGGATGATGGTATTAT
The DNA here is from genome assembly GCF_002007445.2 of Ailuropoda melanoleuca. Taxonomy (NCBI): domain Eukaryota; kingdom Metazoa; phylum Chordata; class Mammalia; order Carnivora; family Ursidae; genus Ailuropoda; species Ailuropoda melanoleuca. Next base: position 17,366,920 of record NC_048223.1, on the reverse strand, counting down.
CTGTAAAAAAAAAAAAATTGTGACTTTTCCCAAGGCAGCAGGACCTTCTTCTCAATTCTGCCTGTTCTAGCCTGTCCCTGAACTCCCACCCTGAAATTTGGTCTCCTCACCCTTTGTCTTGCCACCTTCCAGTCCATTCTGAACGCTGAGTGATCTTCCTAACACACATTGGATATGTCACTGCTCTGCTTACGGTTTACAATTTCTGAATTTCTGAGTTTCATCTAGCCTTGCCCACATCTCCAACCTCATCTGTTGCCACTCCCCACTTCACAATCTCTCCTGTCAATCTGAAATATGTCTGTATCTTTGTACACAGCATTCTACCTGCCATGAACACACCAGTCCATTTTCCCTCACTACATCTAGCTTGCCTGTCACATTTCAGCCTTTGTTTGCCAATTTCCTGACCCAATACCTGACAGTCATCCCAGATCCCAGAATCTCCCAGATTCTGCACCTTCTATTTCTCCTGGTGGTAGCACTGAACACATATTTGCTATTTCTTTATCTGTGTCTGTCACAAGACTATGACTTCCTTGGGCAGGCGTGGCCTCCTGTTTATCATCGGGTCTCCACCAAATCTAGTACATTACCAGGACTACAGTCTTTTCCCACAAAGATGGAGTCTGTTTTATTCTCATCTCCCATGCCTACTTTTTGGAGGCAGATACTGAGGCAGAGTCTAGGATGGGATTCACACCCCACAAAGGAAAGTGGGAAAGTAGGATGGGCAGAAGAAGTCACACAGCGACGCATGACTGACAGAGCTCCAAACCTGGCAAAGAGCTCTAGAGTGTGTATTGCCCATCAGTGTTGCCCAGCATCAGACTAAGACGGCTGGGTGGGTATGTCCCCTTCCCACTTAGTCCCCAGATGTGGGCTGCCCTAGGAAGGGCATGGTCTTTTGCAAGACCTCTCTCTGCAGTGAGGCTGACCCTGAAGGAGCCCTCTGTTGACCACACTCCCACAGCTGGGCAGCAAATCCTTCCTTGAAGGTTTGTCTGGGCAGCCCATCTTTGTGTCTACCAGACTACCCTTAGAAAGAATTGTGTGACAGTGGGCATTTTTTGTCTCAATTGCCTTTAGTAATCACTTTAGTGCTGCCCTGGTTGCAGCCATTGCATTTGATTGGAACTGAGGGTAGAGGATTATCCCTGGGTTATGGAACATTTCACACTGGATTTCAGGGAGATGACTCCTTTCCCTGTTTACTAGCCATTTGCACATGTCCCATTACATTTTAATATTTGGGTTATGATATTATAAAGAACTACAGTAGAAAAAAATGCTGGATTTAAAGATACAAAGAATGAGGCGGTCCACTCCACTGCATAGCAATTGTGTATTCTTAGTTAAGTTACTTAGCTTCTGAATTCCATTTATGTACCTATAAAATTAGATTAATTCCTTATAACATGGTCATGAATATTAACAGTTATTGTATGCCAAAAACCTTTCTTTCTTAAAATGGTAATTCTCAACACAAATGTAAAGTGGTAGCATTAACAGTAACAGGAATACTAACCATAGTACAGGGGTCTTGTTACCTTGACTTGGGTGAACCTTCCAATTTGGGTATGTCGAAGGGATTTCTAGCCTTTGCAATTACTTTTTAATGAACGTATTCAATCTATTCAAACTTCTTTCTCTAAGCGACTTTTCAAATGAATCACATAAATATTAAAACTCGGAACAAAGTCTATTACCTTTCTCCTTCCCACTATTTTTCCCTCTTGAGGGTCAATCGGTGATTCTCTCTTCTGTTAACTTATCTCAATTTGCTACTACTGTGGGGATTTAGTAAAGCAATTGAAGTATTCGAGGAAAGGGAGCATTTAGAATAATCATGAGGAACATAACTGTTTTGCTTTTCCCAATGGCAGGGTGTGACATTCAAGAAGCCGATGTGGTTTTCTTTTGTGACGGCTCCGACATGGTCTCCAACTCAGAGTTTGTTACCATGACAACTTTCGTGTCAGAATTAATTGATCATTTTAACATTCAGAACCAGAAGATAAAAATCGGGTTGGCTCAATTTGGGAGTGGCTTCCAAAAAATTATCGAGTTGAAAAACTCTCTGACTATACGGGAGTTGAAGACTCAAATTCAAAGCATTCCTAAGAGCAAGGGGTTTCCGCGAATGGACCTGGCCCTTAAAAAAGTGAAAGCCATGTTTGATCCATCTTCCGGTGGGAGAAGAAACGCTGGTGTCCCTCAAACTTTGGTAGTTATCACATCCGGGGATCCCTACTATGATGTGGCAGATGAAGTGAAAATCCTGAGAAACCTCGGAATTTGTGTCCTGGTTTGGGGCATAGGAAATATTCATAAGGAGCAACTTCTGCCGTTAACAGGCCATTCCGAAAAAATAGTCACCCTCCAAGACTTTAATAAATTAATGAATGTGGATGTGAAAAAAAGAATGGTTCGTGAAATCTGCCAGAGCTGCGGGAAAACCAGTAAGTGCTCCCCTTGCTCTTTATTTGTTTTTGATTTAATTGCCACCTTCCTGGGACTTCGTTGTCCTGGGGGCTAGCTCTAGCTGAACATATTTTTGGAGAGTGTGCAGTGAGAATAGACCTTTCCTCTGTTTCCAGGAAGCTTGGGATCAGCCAGCCTCCCTCAAAGACAAGGAAAAGGGTGCAGAGGCTGGAGGATGTCCTGGGTTGTGTCTTCTGGTCAGCCCTGTCCCCTCACTGCAAGCCAGGCTTTGTGCCCCTTTTACCACCGAAACTCAGTCTCCTATTTCTGCCCCCTCCACTTGTGGCGGACCTAGAATAATGCCTTGCGTCCAGCGGGAAGTCAGTAAAACAGACACCGGCTGCTTGGCAGCTTTACTCTTTTAACTTTGTTAAACCATCTTGTAAGGGACTTGGTGCTCCTGTGTGTGTCTCTCTGTGTATGTCTGTATGAGCCTTTGTGTGGGCATGTTTTAATGATGGCATTTGTATAATCATAACATAGTGAAGATTTGAATTGTCCTTAGTGATTATTTGATTCCCAGAGGTCACAAACACCACGACTGCAAAGGCCAGGAGGGTCATGGAAGTGAGTCAGGAGAGCAGGGAGGGAAGGAAATGAAGGGACAGCAAGGAGCCATCTGATGCGGAGGTCACCATTCGCCCCAGCTGAGAGTGACTGTGGAGGACTCAAGTTCTGTACACTTGGGCTGGGAGGACAGCACCTCAAGATATGATAGCATTTTGTGGAATTTGTACAACACGCAGAAATTCTTCAGCGTGCTTCTGTTTCTGGAGTTATGACTGAAGCCGCTTCTTTCCCAGAATGGGTTGGTCCTTCCAAGCTCTCCAGATCATCCACACTCCATTTGGGGTGCTCGGCTGGAAGCACATTACAGTGGTGGGAAGGGCCCCGGCACCAGACTCCAAGGGCCAGGTTCTTGCTCTGGTGCGGTAGCAGCAACTCCAGGAATCACAATTTCCTCACGTGTAAAAGGAGCAGCTGGGCAGGGTCAGCAGTGACCAAATGGCGACTTGCAGCTGAGTGTTGGTCCTGCCCAGTGTTGACAACTTGTTAAAATTAGTTGACAGCTTTTACAAACTGAAGGTTTCACATGAAAAATGGAGATTTCAGGCTTTCCTTGGAAAAATCAGGCCATCTCACCACACTGGGCCCCTTCTCCCACATGGCTAGTCTCAGCAGGAGTTGAGCAGTGAACAGATGGGTCGTTGTCCTCCATTCATTCTCTCTGCTCCCTGCCCATCTAACTCCTTTACATTATCCACCCGGCCTTTGTAGCCCTTTGTGTTTGTGACCTCTGGATTAAATAATCTCTAAAGATATTTCAAATATTTAATATGTTATGATTATATGAATCATAATATGTCATTAAAATAAGAAAATTTGCACATGCATGCACACACACTCACACACAACACACACACACCACACACACACACACACACACACACACACAGAGCCAGCCACTGAAAATGAGGCTAAACCATGAGTGGAACTTGAAATAGCTATTGGAACTTGAAATATTTTGAAGAGGAGAGAGGAAATACCTGTTGTTCAAGCAGCCAATATATTCCTTCTTGAACACTGGGGACTAGGGACCCTCAAGCCCTGGGCAATGCCATGACTGCACTACTTTTGTCTGCCTGGTCTTCTCTTACTTGCCCCTATCTACTCATTAATCTGGCCTTGTTTCCCTTGGTCTCCAGATTGCTTTATGGACATAGTGGTCGGGTTTGACATTTCCACCCACCTGCTGGGGCAGCCGCTGTTCCACGGCCACCCCCGGCTGAGATCCTACCTCCCAGGCATCTTAGAGGACATCAGCTCCATCAGGAGGGTCAGCTGCGGGGCAGGCTCAGACGTGCAGGTGAACGTGGCCTTCAAGGTGAACAATGACCGAGAATTCCCTGCCAAGTTCCAAATCTACCAGAAAGCAATATTTGACAGCCTGCTGCAAGTCACCGTCGATGGGCCATCTCATCTGAATGCGCAGTTCCTGCAGTCGCTGTGGGATACATTTAAGGATCAATCTAAATCGCAAGGACAGGTACTCATGTCACATTCGATGTCCCATCTCTGCATTCTTTCATTTGTTTCTTCCTCCCCAATTACATATTTCATTTTCACATCATCCCATTCTCTGCTTTCCTCTTCCTCTAGGTGCTACTCATCTTTTCAGATGGTCTTGGGGGTGAAAGCGAGATAATGCTTGAAAATCAATCGGACAGACTCAGAGAAGCAGGTACTGAGTTGCAAATTTAAGTGGTGAAGCATAGAATGTGCTAACGAGTCCCTTCTTTCTCAGGTGCTGTAGATCTTGGGGTCTGTCTGGCCACTAGTAGCAGATGCTGTTGGTGCCTCCCAAACCCACTTGACCAGCCTGCACCCTCATCCCCCAAATGCTGCAAAAGCCACGGCCAAGTACTTACACCTGTGACCGTCTACAGCCATGGGTCCTTGAGTTACCTGAACCATTACCTTGGAGTGGGGGTGTCCATACCATGTCTCACCTGGAAATGGAAGGGGGCAATCGATATAGGGATACAAAGCCTAGCACCCTTGCCTCAAGTGGGTCAACTCTGATAGAGTTTACACCCCAGAGTCCTTCATGAATCATACCACGGTGAAGACTTTACTGAGACACCCTCACTTACAACCTCCCCCTCCCTTTCCTCCACCTCTTTCTCCCTCAATAAACCACGTACACACAGATTCCTCACTTAGATTCTGCTTCCAGGGCTCCTGACCTAGGACACTCCCTACCGTTTCTCATTAGCCATGTGAATGACAGCCACATGGATCTTGAAAAGCACTAAATGCAGAAGTTGAGAGTCTCATGCAGAGCACGAGACTCCACTAATTGTCGGGGGGGGGGCATTGTTTAAGACTTCCTGGGTGTAGGGGGCGCCTGGGTGGCACAGCGGTTAAGCGTCTGCCTTCGGCTCAGGGCATGATCCCAGTGTTCTGGGATCGAGCCCCACCAGGCTCTTCCGCTATGAGCCTGCTTCTTCCTCTCCC